>NW_015388730.1:212177-238761 GCF_001527695.2 Protobothrops mucrosquamatus
CGGGCCTGACCTAGGGAGGATTTTATTTAGGGTGATTTTAAAAATAATTTTAAATAGAAACACAGCTTCTAATATTCGGTTTTTTTAATCTGGTTTTATAGGGGTTTGTATTTTTATGTTTTGTATTTGTACTGTTTTTAATACGCTGTGCACCGCCCTGAGTCCTGCGGGAGAAGGGCGGTATATAAATTAAATTAAATTATAATAATAATAATAATAATAATAATAATAATAATAATAATGCACAATCTTACTGCGCTGAGATAACTCAGGAGTAAAACACAGTAAACAGTGGTTTGTATTAAATGGTGGTTTATCTTACACTAACTACAATATCATACACCAGGAACAATATACATGCATGTGCTAATACAGCAGGATCCAACAAACCACAATTACAGCAGGAAACGGAAGAGAGAGAGACCACATCAGCAGAGCCTTCCCTTTATACAAAGGCTCTTAAAGAGACACAGACCCTGCTGAGTCATTCCCATCATTACATTACATCTTACATTACATAAGCCCGATAGCTGTTAAATCAATACTTTGACAATAGCAGAGACCTATATCATTAGGATCCAATTCAGCTACAAAATATTATTATTGTAATACAGGTAGTCTTCGACTTACAACAGTTCATTAAGTGACTGTTCGAAGTTACAACGGCACTGAAAAAAGTGACTTATGACCGTTTTTCACACTGATGACCTTTGCAACATCCCCATGGTCACGTGTTCAAAATTCAGACTGGCTCATATTTATGACGGTTGCGGTGTCCCGGGGTCATGTGATCCCCTTTTGTAACCTTCTGACAAGCAAAGTGGATGGGGAGGCCAGATTCACTTAACAATCGGGTTACTGACTTAACAACTGCAGTGATTCACATAACAACTGTGGCAAGAAAGATCATAAAATGGGGCAAAACTCACTTAACAAATGTCTCATTTAACAACAGGAATTTTGGGCTCAATTTTGGTCGTAACTCGAGGACTACCTGTACTATATTTCTGCTTTCATAATGATTCACTAGGCCAGTGGTTTTCAACCTATGGGTCACGACCCCATTTGGGGTCGATCGACCATTTCACGGGGGTCGCCAAGCAAGGCTGTCCACCATTTTTTTTCCCCTTTTCCGGCGGGTGCCTTACCTCCCTTGGGCTGGGCCAGCTGGTGGTCGGCCTGCTCCATCTCTGCCGCTTGCCAGCTACACCTCGGCCGGCGCAGGGGCGGAACCATGCATGCACGGCGCTCCCGGGCAGGGAAAGTCCTCGACTTACGACCGGTTGGGTAGTCCTCGACTTACGACCGGTTTAGTCCTCGACTTACGACCGGTTTAGTCCTCGACTTACGACCGGTTGGGGGGTCACGGCATTAAAAAGGTTGAGAACCACTGTACTAGGCATTTCAATTTAATACTGTTTTTCCACATAGATCTCTTTACATTTCATTTACTAAATCAATTTTTCCTTGATAAGATTCATCAAGGCATGTCCTTATTGCAGATACGTTAACCTGAAGCAATTTGTTTTTTTTTCTTTCACAATCATGTCCAATTTCAAATAAGCAATTATTTAGTAACATAGATATTATTTCTTGGTCTGCACCTCATTGTTTTTGCAACTCCATCTCATTATCTTTCTTTGTTGTCTGTGATTTCAAGTCTGCATTCTTTATGTAATAATGTGTCCTATTTTCTTTCCTCTAAGTAATGAAATGTCCCACTTTACTGCAGATGTTACATTTCTTCTCTCATCTTCTGTAAAGCATTCCTTTCAGTTCCTCCATTCTAATCATGCTGATATGCATGAAGAGGTTTGGCAATTAAATTCCCAAGGGAAATATCATCACGAAATTTAACTCTACTATATATTTATAGTTTTCTGCTTAACAAATGTAATAACAGTTCCCTGATTAATCGTCAGAAAGGTTCGCACTGTTTTTGTTTCCATATCTTCAATTAAACTTTTATTCCCTGATCATTTCAGGTTTCCAAAAGTTTCTGAACGTTAAAATATGATCGCTCATTCCTGAGCGTGCTTGCCTTATCGCAGCTTGCTCTGATGTTCTTTCCTGAAGCACAGTTTGGGATCAAGTAGACGTTTCAAATTTATTTCAGGTAGTCCTTGATTTACAATTATTCGTTTAGTGACTGAAGATACCACGGCACTGAAAAAAGTGACTTACAATCAGTCCTCGCACTTATGACTGTCACAGAATCTCCAAGGTCATGTGATCAAAATGTGGGTGAGTGCTTCACACACAACTTGTGTTTACGATGATTGCAGCATCCCAGGGTCATATGATCACCATTTGCAGTCAATGGGAGAAGCCAGGATCACTTAACGTGATCCACTTAGCTACTGCAGTGATTTGCTTAATCACTGGCAAAGAAATGTTGTACAATTGGGTGTGACTCTCTTAACAATAGCAATAACAATAGCCCTTAAACTTATATACCGCCCCATAGTGCTTTACAGCACTCTCTGGGCAAATAATGTCAGCATTATTTGCATATTTGCCCTCAACAATCTGGGTCCTCATTTTACCAACCTTGGAAGGATAAAAGGCTGAGTCAATCTTGAGCCGGTCAGAATCGAACTCCAGACTGTGGGCAGAGTTTGTCTGCAATGCTGCATTCTAATCACTGCACCATCAGGGTTCCTAACAACTACCTGACTTAGCAACAGAAATACTGGTCCCAAATATGATTGTAAGTTGAGGACTACCTGTAACCTCTTTCATCCAGGGTTCCCTGGCCTGGGCTTCTTCTACACACATTATTTCCAAGATTTGTGAAATATCTAGCTGTTTAAGTATTCCCTCCGTCCTCAAGCTGCAGATGATGTATTCTTTCCATTCTTCAAGCTAAGGATTTTTATCCATTTACTTACAAAATTTTGAAACCGCCTATTTCAGTGATGGCGAACCTTTTAGAGACCGAGTGCCCCAAAACCACCCCCACCTGTCCCTGCTCCGCCGTGCCCACTGGACCACCCACCACCTCCATGGCCCGCCACAGATCACCCAGGCAGCCCAGCAGCACCATGGTGGCCACACCCTCCACCCGTACCCTGCAGCATTATCTGCGCGCGATGGGGTGCAAGGGCGGAGTCTTGCCCCCGCTACCCGGCTACCATGTCCTTGGCTGCGCAGCATTGCATGGGCTGTGCCCGGGGGCGACTCTCCTCTGGAGGGCTGCTGGTGAGGAGGGGGCTGTGGGAGGAGGCGGGGCTGGGGCGACAGTGTGTGTGCCCACAGAGAGGGCTCCGAGTGCCGCCTCTGGCACGCATGCCATAGGTTCGCCACCACTGGCTTATTTGTAGTTCATTCCAAATTCCATTCATTTTGGCCTGGAGGCTAAAACATATGAAGAACCATTGCAGGAATTGGATATGGCTAGTCTAGTGAAAAGGACTAGGGGTGACATGATAGCTGTCTTCCAATAATTGAGGGGCTGCCACAAAGAAGAGGAAGTCAGCCCATTTTCCAAAGCACCAAAAGGCAAGATAAGCAATAATGGATGGAAACTAATCAAGGGGAGAAGCAACCTAGAACTAAGGAGAAATTTCCTAACAGTGAGAACAATTAACCAGTGAAACAAATTGCCTTCGGAAGTTGTGCGTGCCCCATCACTGGAGGCTTTTAAGAAGGACTGGACAGCCATTTGTCTGAAATAATATAGGGTCTCCTATATAGGGGGTTGGACTAGAAGACCTCCAAGGTGCCTTCCAACTCTATTATTCTGTGTGATTAAACCTTGAGTTATTCCAACTTTAACCCTCTAAGGCAGTGTTTTCTCAATCTCAGTAACTGAAAGAGGGGGGAGGACTTCAGCTCCCAGAATTCTCCCAGCCAGCATGGATAACCTTCATCCGTACGAAATGTGACTGTGTCCTAAGGCCTGAAGAAATCAAACCCAAAATGTATTCAAGCAAAAAGAAAAATGGGGAATCAGATGATCCTATCAGGATCAGGTAGGTCCCTCTGAAAGATCCTGCAAAGATATTTTGAGCAAATGTCTATGGAGATTCTCAATCATCCAGGTCATAGTGTCCCAAAGCTGCTTTTTCCAAAAGGCAACTGGACTTTCCTGGGTTTTTTCTTAAAAAAAACAAAAAAACATTTCGCTTCTCATTAAAGAAGCTTCTTCAGTTCTATACTTCTGTACTATAGTTCTGTACAGAACTGAAGAAGCTTCTTGGGTGAGAAGCAAATCGTTTTGAAAGGGGGAAAAAAAAACAAGAAAGGCCAGTTGCGTTTTGGAAAAAAAGCACCTTTGGAGCAGTTTTTCCAATTCTTCTGCCCTTCAAGGCTGTTGGGTCACCCCTTCCCATCATCCTTCCTCGTCTAACATCCTAGTCCATGGGTCAGCAACCCACAGCTCCGGAGCCGCATGTGGCTCTTTGAGTCTTTTCCTGCGGCTCCCAGCCTCCTCTGCCATTTGCAGAGAGAGAGAGAGAGAGAGAGAGAGAGAGAGAGAGAGAGAGAGAGAGAGAGAGAGAGACTTACCCTTCTCTCTCTCTCTCTCTCTCTCTCTCTCTCTCTCTCTCTGTGTGTGTGTGTGTGTGTGTGTGTGTGTGTGTGCCAGGTGAGCAGAAGATCAGAGAGAGAGAGAGAGAGAGGAAAGAGAGAGAGAGAAAGAGAGGGAGAGGAAAGAGAGAAAGAGAAAGAGAAAGAGAGAGGAAAGAGAAAGAGAGGGAGAAGAAAGAGAGAGAGAGGAAAGAGAGAGAGGAAAGAGAGAGAGAGAGAGAGGAAAGAGAGAGAGGAAAGAGAAAGAGAAAGAGAGAGGAAAGAGAGAAAGAGAGGGAGAGGAAAGAAAGAGAGAGAGGAAAGAGAAAGAGAAAGAGAAAGAGAGAGGAAAGAGAGAAAGAGAGGGAGAGGAGAGAGAGAGAGGAAAGAGAAAGAGAGAGAGAGAGGAAAGAGAGAAAGAGAGGGAGAAAGAGGAAAGAGAGAGGGGGAGAGGAGAGAAAGAGAGAGGGAGAGGAAAGAGAAAGAGAGAGAGAGAGAGAGAGAGACAGAGAGAGAGACAGAGAGAGCTCATGCACAGCAGCCTCTATTTCTTTTTAATTAAACTCTCCAATCAACCTCTCATGTGTACGCGCACGTGTGCGCGCAGGTTTTACGGCTCCCAGTGTTTTATTTTCTCTGGGAAACGGGTCCAAGTGGCTCTTTGAGTGTTTAAAGTTGCAGACCCCTGTCCTGGTCCAACAGCAATAATTATATTTTACAAAAGAAAGGCACATGATTCTGCTTCCAAGGACTCTTCTTCAGGCAAAATGGTAGGCATCTCAGAAAAAAAGTCAGGTAGATAGTAGGGGAAGTGCGGCTGAATCCTTCCAAAGCCTTCCAAGAGCTTTGGGGTCTTGTAGTAAAAGGGTTCTGACTACTTACCAGTTAATGGTGGTGTCTTTTGCCCTAAGTTTCATTAGGTGGAGCAATTAGCCAGCCGTGGCTGATCTCTAGAAAGCTAAGCAAGATCAAATCTGGTCAGTACTTGGATGGGAGACCACCAATAATAAATCCTATTATTCCATCCTGGAAGCAGATAGTGACAAACTGCTTCTGAGCGGTTGCCAAGAAAACAGTATGACACATCCAAATTGTTACTGAACTCCAGGAATATATTACTGTTGTCCAGAATTCTTATTCTGGGACTCTTGTTTAATTCATCCGGTATAAAAGCCACCATAACCTCTGCTTGAGTTTGCCTTAAGGACATCTCCAGGGCAAAATCCATGGTGATTTAATGCCATAAGAGAAAACCTATGGCTCTGCTGGTCCTTGACTGCCACCTACTGGACTTGGAGAAGATGTGCTTTCTCTATGCAGCTGTCCCGGGAAATTGATTAACAATCATTGCTTGGAAGAGGATCCTACTCAGTGTGGATTCATGGATGATCTCCAGAGGATCTGATTTTTCCCAAATCTCAAAACTCAGTTAGGTGTTCTGGCTGATCCTTGGCAGCTATCTGCTAACAAGAAATAGTCTGTTGGTTTTGATCTCCAGAAAGCAGAGTTTCGTGAGGACTATAAATTCCAGAGATTTGATGGTTATACCTAATGAAGAGAATATTTGTAACTCAGAGTTGAATGGCGGGGTCCTTGGTTCCATCTTTAGCTTAGTGGTTTTCTTGCAGACCTTTCATTACCCAACTAGGTTAATAATAATAATAATAATAATAATAATAATAATAATAATAATAATAATAATGGCATTGACAAATTCGCCATTAGTCAATTGCAAAAGGCGGCCTTACTAGGAACCGCTTCCATCCTGCGACGATATCTGTAATACCATCAAACATTCAAATCTGCCTATCTCAGATCCTTGGTAAGGACTCGATAGGTAAACAAAAATGCCAAATCCAGCATGAACATCTGGCTGACTGTGCGATGATTAATAATAACAACAACAACAACAACAACAACAACAATAACAATAATAATAATAATAATAATAATAATAATAATAATAATAATAATAATAGGAAGGAGAAGAAGGAGGAGAAGGAGAAGGAGGAGGAGGAGGAGGAGGAGGAGGAGGAGGAGGAGGAGGAGAAGGAGAAGAATGAGAAGAAGAAGAAGAAGAAGAAGAAGAAGAAGAAGAAGAAGAAGAAGAAGAAGAAGAAGAAGAAGAAGAAGAAGAAGAAGAAGAAGAAGAAGAAGAAGAAGAAGAAGAAGAAAGTTGGAAGGGATCTTGGAAGTCATCTAGTCTAACCCCCTGCTCAGATAGGAAACCCTATACCATTTCAGACAAATGGCTGCCCAGTCTCTTCTTAAAAAATTCTGGTGTTGGAGCATTCACAGCTTCTGGAGCAGGTTGTTCCACTGATTAATTGTTCTAACTGTCAGAAAATTTCTCCTTAGTTCTAGATTGCTTCTCTCTTTGGTTAGTTTCCATCCGTTGCTTCTTGTCCTGCCTTCAGGCGCTTTGGAGAATAGCTTGATTCCCTCTTCTTTGTGGCAGCCCCTCAGATATTGGAACACTGCTATCATGTCACCCTTCATCTTTCTCTTCATTAAACTAGACATATCCAGTTCCAGCAACCGTCCCTTATATGTTTTAGCCTCCAGTCCCCTGATCAGGTTGTAAAATGGGGCAAAACTCACTTAACAATTGTCTCACTTAGCAACAGAAAGTTTGGGTTCAATTGTGGTTGTAAGTCGAGGACTACGTGTAAATGCAAGTGTCCGTACCATTAAAGCAAATTAATGAACAGTGTTGATGCAATTGTCTCCTGAGTATGTACAATAAGTATTTCTCACACTTTCCTAATGAAAATGAGAGTTTAGCAACATTGGCTCGGCTAAACCTATTAGATGCACAAGATCACCATTATGTTATTTGGCAATGCTCTCTTCTTGGCACTCCTGAGAGGTTAGAAGCAAAAGACCTTGAATTTCTAAAGCTGGGTTTCCATACAGTACGTTTTAGAGACTATGTACCCTCCCTTCTTCCTCTCCACTCTTGAAAGCTATAACAATTGGACCTTGTCCTTTTTTTTTTCCAAAACGTATCATCAGAGAATATTCTTCTTTCTGTCATTCGGTATGAATGTGTGCCCATTTTATTAGCTGAATGCATCATTGTTCCTGGTCTGCATGATTCAATCATTTTGCAGGTAGTCCTCGGCTTACGATATTCAACTACTAGTTAATATCAGAAGAAAACTGCAAGCCACTTTCGGAGGTAAGGATATTTGCAGTGTATGGTCATCCAAGTGAAATTGATGGCTGCAACCGTGCGACTGAAAATCCACAGGTTTCAACGCACATTAAATAACAGATGGACTTTCGATCACACCATTGTGGGCACCACCTTGTTTTTACAACCTCCTGCACAAATCCTCGTTGCCCTGGCATCTTTATTTATTTATACTGTCATATAACCTCATTGGTGTGGGGCCTTACTCCCTAGACCAGGGGTAGGCAACCTTGGCTCTTTTATGACTCGTGAACTTCAACTCCCAGAATTCCTGAGCCAGCCACGCTGAGGGAAAAGGGAGAGGTTTCCAAGCTGAGCCAGGCTGGCTCAGGAATTCTGGGAGTTGAAGTCCACGAGTCATAAAAGAGCCAAGGTTGCCTACCCCTGCCCTAGACTCTAGGCAACTGACCGTGTAAGAAGTTAATTACAAAGCATCAATTAAAAAACATAAATTCAAAACCCCACATTGTTGTCAACCTAATTTAGATTTTCCACACCAAACCTTTTGAGGAGAGCTTTAACCTGGATGTTAACAGAGATGTTAGAAGAGTCATGGTGGTGCAGTGGGTAGAATGCAATATTGCCGGCTAACTCTGCCCACAGCCAGGAGTTCGATCCTGACGGGCTCAAAGTTGACTCAGCCTTCCATCCTTCCGAAGTTGGTAAAATGAGGACCCCAATTGTTGGGGTCAATATGCTGATTCTGTAAAGCACTTAGAGAGAACGGTAAAGCACCAAGAAGCGGTATATAAGTCTAAGTGCTATTGCTAATCAGATGGGGGCCAATCTATTGCCAGCCGGCAAGCTGAAGGGGCTGCGTTCAAGAAGACCAGCTTCCAATTTCCAAATGCCATGGTTGTTAAGCGAATCCATTGTTCTCTATGGGCAGCTTTTACAGTCACAACTGCGGGGTCTTGTAAATGAACTGCAAAGGCAGCTCAGCACCTGATGTTTGGTCACATGACCACAGGGGGAGGGGCAGACCTCAGAACTTTGAAATTGGGTCTTAAGTCCCATTTTTGCAGTCCGTTGTAACTTTGAATGGTTGCTAAGCAACTGGTCATAAGTTGAGGATTACCTATATCAGTGGTGGCGAACCTATGGCACGGGTGCCAGAGGCGGCACTCAGAGCCCTCTCTGTGGGCACGCGCGCCATGCCCCGGAGATGGCAACCGTCCTTCTTCAACCAGCCGCCCACTAACTCACCGAGGTCCCACATGGCTGGATGCATCCAAGCACCCATGCGCTCGCTGGCCTCTGTGTGCAGGGGCCGATGGTGTCAGGCAGCAGCCGCCCTGGCCCCTGCCTCACCTTGCCCTGTGACAATGGCACCCCCGCCCTGCCTCGCCTTGCCTTGCCTCACCCCACAGGATGAGCCTCCTGCCCACTGCCCTACCTGCCAGAGACCCCCTGGATCTCCCCCAACCTTGCCCGGCCCCCACAGGCATCCCTCCCCACGAGCAACATGGAGGTGATCACGTCCACCTTGGCCACACNGAGAGAGAGAGAGAGAGAGAGAGAGAGAGAGAGAGAGAGAGAGGCACTTGCGCTTCACTTCTGTGTGTGTGTGTGTGTGTGTGTGTGTGTGTGTGCGCGCGTGCGCCAGGTGAGCAGAAGATCAGATAGAGGGAGAGAGAGAAAGAGAGAGGGAGAGGAGAGAGGGAGAGAGGGAGAGAAAAACAAAAAAGAGGGGGAGAGGGAGAGAGGAAAGAGAGAGAGAAAGAGAGAGGAAAGAGAGAAAGAGGGAGAGGAAAGAGAGAGAGAGAGAGGAAAGAGAGAAAGAGGGAGAGGAAAGAGAGAGAGAGGGGGGAAAGAGAGAGGGAGAGGAGAGAGAGAGAGAGAGAGAGAGAGAGAGAGAGAGAGAGAGAGAGAGAGAGAACTCATGCACAGCAACCTCTATTTCTTTTTAATTAAACTCTCCAATCAAGCTCCAATCAAGCTCTCATGTGTACGCGCGCGTGTGCGCGCACATTTTACGGCTCCCAGTGTTTTATTTTCTCTGGGAAACGGGTCCAAGTGGCTCTTTGAGTGTTTAAAGTTGCAGACCCCTGTCCTGGTCCAACAGCAATAATTATATTTTACAAAAGAAAGGCACATGATTCTGCTTCCAAGGACTCTTCTTCAGGCAAAATGGTAGGCATCTCAGAAAAAAAGTCAGGTAGATAATAGGGGAAGTGTGGCTGAATCCTTCCAAAGCCTTCCAAGAGCTTTGGGGTCTTGTAGTAAAAGGGTTCTGACTACTTACCAGTTAATGGTGGTGTCTTTTGCCCTAAGTTTCATTAGGTGGAGCAATTAGCCAGCCATGGCTGATCTCTAGAAAGCTAAGCAAGATCAAATCTGGTCAGTACTTGGATGGGAGACCACCAATAATAAATCCTATTATTCCATCCCTGAAGCAGACAGTGACAAACTGTTTCTAAACGGTTGCCAAGAAAACAGTATGACACATCCAAATTGTTACTGAACTCCAGGAATATATTACTGTTGTCCAGAATTATTATTTCGGGACTCTTGTTTAATTCATCCGGTATAAAAGCCACCATAACCTCTGCTTGAGTTTGCCTTAAGGACATCTCCAGGGCAAAATCCATGGTGATTAATGCCATAAGAGAAAACCTATGGCTCTGCTGGTCCTTGACTGCCACCTACTGGACTTGGAGAAGATGTGCTTTCTCTATGCAGCTGTCCAGGGGAAATTGATTAACAATCATTGCTTGGAAGAGGATCCTACTCAGTGTGGATTCATGGATGATCTCCAGAGGATCTGATTTTTCCCAAATCTCAAAACTCAGTTATGTGTTCTGGCTGATCCTTGGCAGCTACCTGGTAACAAGAAATAGTCTGTTGGTTTTGATCTCCAGAAAGCAGAGTTTCGTGAGGACTATAAATTCCAGAGATTTGATGGTTATACCAAATGAAGAGAATATTTGTAACTCAGAGTTGAATGGCGGGGTCCTTGGTTCCATCTTTAGCTTGGTGGTTTTCTTGCAGACCTTTCATTACCCAACTAGGTTAATAATAATAATAATAATAATAATAATAATAATAATAATAATAATAATAATAATAATGGCATTGACAAATTCGCCATTAGTCAACTGCAAAAGGCAGCCTTACTAGGAACTGCTTCCATCCTGTGACGATATCTATAATACCATCAAACATCCACATCTGCCTATCCCAGATACTTGGTAAGGACTCAATAGGTAGACAAAAATGCCAAATCCAGCATGAACATCTAGCTGACTGTGCGATGATTAATAATAATAATAATAATAATAATAATAACAACAACAACAACAACAATAATAATAATAATAATAATAGGAAGGAGAAGAAGGAGGAGAAGAAGGAGGAGAAGAAGGAGGAGGAGGAGGAGGAGGAGGAGGAGGAGGAGGAGGAGNGGCCCCTGCCTCACCTTGCCCTGTGACAATGGCACCCCCGCCCTGCCTCGCCTTGCCTTGCCTCACCCCACAGGATGAGCCTCCTGCCCACTGCCCTACCTGCCAGAGACCCCCTGGATCTCCCCCAACCTTGCCCGGCCCCCACAGGCATCCCTCCCCACGAGCAACATGGAGGTGATCACGTCCACCTTGGCCACACCCACCCAATCTGCCATGACCACCACAGCCATGCCCACCCAGTGGGCTACGCCCACCTGGCACCCGGAGATAAATAAGTGGGTTTTGGGTTGCAGTTTGGGCACTCAGTCTCTAAAAGGTTCGCCATCACTGACCTATATAGATAACGATCTTGAATTGGGCCAGGAACCTGTCGCGCTAACCAGTGCAGCTCCCACAACGTACTTAGTCCAGTTAAGACCAGCTGGCAAAGAGGCAGCCATATTCTCTACCAGTTGTATCTTCCAGGTCTTCTTTATGGACAGCCATGTGTAGGGTGAATTGCACGATCTAGTCTGGAGGTGACAAAGGTCTTCTGTATATTCTGGCCCCGGAAAAGTCACAGCTGATCAGTCCAAGCTCACCAAAGGCTCTTCTAGTTGTGACCTTGTTACACACACTTCCATGTTTGGCTTATGGTCACTCACTAAAACACTCACGGCCTGTTGAGGCATGTGGATCTTGCTTTCTGTTTCTGTTTTTCAGATAGAGCTGACAAAACAAAGAATCATGGTTGGAAGGGGCTTTGGTGGTCTTCTACATCAACCCCCTGCTCCAGCAGGAGACCCCATAGCAGGGGTCTCCAAACTTGGCAACTTTAAGACTTGTGGACTTCAACTCCCAGAATTCCTCAGTCACCTCTCTCTCTGTGTCTCTGTCTCTGTCTCTGTCTCTCTCTCTCTCTCTGTCTCTCTCTCTCTCTCTCTCACACACACACACACACACACACACACACACACACACACACACACAGAGTCTCATCCACACATACCCACAATCTTTTCAATTAGGACTAGATGAAGGGACTAGCTGCAGGGGCCGAAGCTGTCATACTTAGCGGGATGACTGTACAATCAAAATCCAGTTTAACAGAAAGATGTTAAAAGTGTCCCTTATTCCCGATTAGCAATTGAATTGGAGAGCATTTGTGGCAATTTTAGTTATAAGCAGGTGATACAAACAATGCCCTTTACGTGATGATGAAATTGCCAACGTCATCAGGTCTGCTTGGTCTGTTGCATCCAAAGTCCATTGCGTTGATGAAGTTTTATCGCATTGCCCCAAAATGTTTTGTTTTCATTTGGCACATCAAATTTGCTGGCAGCAAAAAAAAAGAAAGAAAAAAGCAGCTGCACATTGGCTTAAGATTGCTACGAAGCTATGCACCGTGACTCCAAATTCTGTGTTTTGATGAGTCACAGGGCTCATCTGCTAGATGAAAACTTATTCAAGGAGATCTGAACTTTTGATATTAGGATCAGCAATAGAACAAAAATCTCGTCAAGAGTTATCCTTGAGTCTGTGCTATTTTTTGGTAGGAGATGCAGAGATTGTGTTCACACAACAGGCCGGATTGGGCTAAAATGGAATTGGAGGGTTTGAACAGGTAGTCCTCGACTTATAACGATTCGTTTAGTGCAATGGCATTGAAAAGTTGCAATGGCATTGAAAAAAATGGCTTGTGACCGTTTTTCGCACAACCCACTGCAGTATCCCTGCAGTATCCTTGTGGTCACATCATCAACATTCAGGTGCTTGGCAACTGGCACTAATAATAATGATGATGATGATGACGACGACGACGACGACAACAACAACAACAACAACAACAACAATAATAATAATAATAATAATAATAATAATAATAATAATAATAATAATAATAATGTTGGAAGGGACCTTGGAAGTCATCTAGTCCAACCCCCTGCTCAGGCAGGAAACCCTATACCATTTCAGACAAATGGCTGTCCAGTCTCTTCTTAAAAACCTCCAGTATTGGAGCATTCACACCTTTTGGAGGCAGGTTGTTCCACTGGTTAATTGTTCTCACTGTCAGGAAATTTCTCCTTAGTTCTAGGTTGCTTCTTTCCTTGATTAGTTTCCATCCATTGCTTCTTGTCCTGCCTTCAGGCACTTTGGAGAATAGCTTGACTCCCTCTTCTTTGGGGCAGCCCCTGAGATATTGGAACACTGCTATCATGTCCCCCCTCATCCTTCTCTTATTTATGACGGTTGCAGTGTCCCGGGGGATCATGTGATCACCTTTTGCAACCTTCTGACAAGCAAAGTCAATGGGGGAAGCCAGATTCATTTACCAACCATGTTATTAACTTAACAACTGCAGTGATTCACTTAACAGCTGTGGCAAGAAAGGTCGTAAAATGGGGCAAAACTCACTTCACAACTGTCCTGCTTAGCAATGAAAATTTTGGGCTCAATTGTGGTTGTAAGCTGAGGACTACCTATAATTTAACAGGTGGTGATAGAAAACTAGGCCAAGGTGCAAAGGCCTATAGTGAGACCAGGCCATTGTTTTAAACTTCGCAACTTTAAGATGGGTGAACTTCAACTCCCAGAATTCCCTAGCCAGCCATCTTAAAGTTGCCAAGTTTGAAAAACACTGCTTTAAATCATAATGCAGTTCAGGCAGCACAACATGTCACATTTTATTTACTTATTACCCAAATTTAGAAACTGCTGCAGTCCCAAAGGTCTTTGGGCAATACATAAAATAAAACACCCAGTAAAAATTTACAAAAAAAAATATATACACAAATAGAAGGTCTACAAAATAGTTTTAACAAAATAAGAGAGCTGTTACCCTTTTTTTCCATGGATTTTGGCATTATAATGGCTATACTTTAGACTGGCAATTTCCCCATTCTATTATTCTAAATAACCACTTAATTGCTTTATTCTAATTGCTTCACTATATTAATTTCCATGCTCCAAATTAAACTTACAATAGTACTTGTAATGTTACATGATTATATAGCTTGTTTTATTCTAGTCAATTTCTGTGCTGTATAGGCTGTATTGATATTCAACCAGTTAAATTAGACTCTTTTTCTTTCAAATATTTGTTTTGCCAGTCAAGGACAGACATAAAATGACTGGCTGACTGAATAAATAAGGAAATTAAGCTGTAATTCAAATCAGATGGAATCATGGTAGCACCCAAATAACCTTGTAAGAACTTTAAAACCAAGCAGAGTTGGATCTCATTCATACATGGATGGGAGACCACCAAGAGTAGATGCTAAACTAGGAATCTGCAATAAACTAGGAATCTCTCTACCTCCTGGAAAAAGGCAGAGGCAAACATCGCTGTACTATTACCAAGAAGTCTATGGTATCTGTAAAGCAGTGTTTCTCAACCTCACAATGTAAAGAGTTGTGGACTTCAACTGCCAGAATTCCCCAGCCAGCATAGCTGCTTAGGGAATTTTGGGAGTTGAAGTCCACACATCTTAAAATAGTTGAGGTTGCGAAAAAATTGCTCACCAAGAATCAAGCTCAATTTAAAGAAAAATGTCCTTTTAAAACCTGAGTTTAAGGTTTAGTGTGTTGTGTGAACAAGTATGAAATAAAAAGAGAGACCCTTTACAATAGCACGGAAATAGTCTCCCCCCCCCCCCAGTGATTCTATGCTAATTTAACATCCAGGGTGAGATACCGTAGGAAGCAAAATTCCTGTCTAGATTATCATGGCTAGTTACTAAAACCCTAAGAAGAATAAGCAGCTGGGACTTGCAGATAGCATGTCCAGAAAAAACACCCTTTTTCAGTAGCACATTTAACGTTCCCTGATTAGAAGGTCCAGCCATCAGCAAAGAAAGAAAGAAAAAACATAATATTAAGTTTGCAATCCATGACTCCATCCAATTACACTCAAAGCAAAAGGAAAGACATTTCTTCATAGTTTGCAAATAACCTTCAATGCAGCTGCTCTTTTCTGCTATCATTGTCTGCTGCAGCCTGGTTCAAATACCAGCACTAAATTTGCAGCAATGAAGCAGCATTCAGAAGAAGCATCAGAGCCTTCCTTAAATTCAACCAAGGTTTGCACAATCTGATCTGCCAAATTTTGGGTCAGCTACTGGCTGCCAATGTCAGCCTTGGCTATTTGATTAACTTATGGCCAGAGTTGATTAACTTGACCAGCATTGAGTTAGAAAATAAGAAATTCAGTCCCCTTAAGGTTAAGTGTATTGTGTGAATGCCATCAAGGACTAACCCACGGCTGGAAATTCTACAAGCGAGATTTGAGATTTCCTGTTTTCAAGGAAAAACAAAGTCCAGCTATCTTTTGAATAAGTGCCTTTGGGACTAAGAATCTCCATAGACAATGAACAATTTGCCTACTAGGGCTGTACCTCACAATTTTGGGGGGACAGAGATCCTGCAATGGCCTTAATAGTACTCTGAAAGAAAAAATCCAACAGATAGGCCCGTGGTGGCAAACCTATGGCACGCGTGCCACGGGTGGCACGCAGAGCCCTTTCTGTGGGCACGTGCGCCGTCACCCCAGTCCTAGGCCTTCAGCTGGGTTTTATAAAATCTTTTCGTTTTAGGCCTCCACTGCCGTGTGCAAAAAAAAAAGGTTCAATCAATCAATTTCAACTTCTCGCAGGAAAAAAAAAGATCTCACAAAGTTGGAATTGATTGATTGAACTTTTTAGTCCCACCCAGTCTGCCGTTACCACCGCAGCCACGCCCACCCAATGGGCCACGCCCACCCAATGGGCCATACCCACTGGGCACCCAACGATACATAAGTGGATTTTGGGTTGCAGTTTGGGCACTCGGTTTCTAAAAGGTTCGCCATCACTGAGATAGGCCTTTTTCCCAATGTGAAGGTGAAAAAAATAAGAAAAGAATTCCTGTAGGCACATTGAAAAAACAAATGATGGTCTGCTATCTAGTAAATATTTGATACTAGAGATTTTAATATATTAATTAGTCATTTAGTCTATGCTTTTTAAAAAGTTTTCTATAATGTGGAAAACAGGGTTCAGTCAGGAAACCTGTTTTAAATGCTTACTGTTTTGAAAATGAGGAATATATGTGTGCAAAGTACTTCCTTTTTTATTCATTCATCCCTTTAAACGATTGATATACCTGCCTATTTCACCAAGGTGACCCTGAGTGGCACACAAAGATTAAAACCCAAAACCATTTCATAAATCGTAAAATCAATATTCAATTTTCTTTTCAAATCAGAAGCTTTATAAGCCAGAAATTCCCAATGGAGCAGGTGAGTTGAAGGATTTATTTGGAAATTAACTTCTGGAAGCATCTAAAGAAAGATGAAACAGTTTAGCAGGAAAAGCAAAGGCACCACAGCTTTTATTTTACTTATTTATGTAGTTAAAAACACCATTGTCTCAAAATATTCTTGAGCAGTGCAAAACATCAGATGAAATAAAATGACAGTAATAATAATTAAAAAGGGAATGCCATCATAATGAAACTATCCATGTCAAAGTATTGCATTGGTTTTAAAAAAAAGATTTCTTAGATAACTATTTGGATGCTCAAGTTCTCACTTTAGCCTATAGACTTGGTGGTCTCAGATCCAAATACCGTATGACATAATATTTAGGGTTAGGATTAAAAATTAACCAAAATAAATGTTCCAGTTCTGNATTGCAGGAATAAATATCAACAAAACTGTAACAATCTCTCTAGCATAGAGCTTAACACCTAATGACTTTATGGACATTATGTTGTCAGTTCGACAATAACACCAAAGTTATTTGCCATTTCTTATTTACAATTCTGAAATGTCTCAAGTCACCCATCCAAGGATTTGCCAGAACCAGCTCTGCTAAGCTTTGAAAGACCCATCAGCTAAAGAAATTCAAGATGGAACCCCCATTGTATCATAACAAGATGGTTGCAAACAGAATTTTCTATACCTCTCTGCTGCCATCCGGGAAACATTGTGACTTATGTAGGCCTAATGATCTTCTGTCTTGAGCCAGTCATTCTCTTTCAGCCCTAAGAAGAAGGCAAGGGCAAAACAGTTTCAAAAATCTTGCCAAGAAAACTGCAGGACTAGTCCAGGCAGTCTCCAGGAGGCAACAAATTGCCACAAACTCACTCACTTGCTCTCTCTAAACCAGTATTTCTCAAATTTAGTAGCTTTGTGTTAATTTTAACTTGAAAATTCAGTTATTGGCATTAAACAAAAAGTTAGCATAACTTTGAACAGCTGCGCAAACAAATCCTGTGAGGTTTGCCATCAGATGTGTCCTTTTTTAAAATATATTTTATTAATTTTTTTTAACAAGCATAAGTCACTCAATTATTGGTAAACAGTGTGTTGTCTGGGTTACATTTGGGAAAACACTCCTTAACAATTGATTTCTATAATCTGTGTTCCATATATTAATTTTAATTGATTTCCTCTTTCCCCAGGACATCTTTTTTTGCAAACATTAATAACATTCTTATTGTTTTAATAAATAACAATTAATACCATTCTTATTGTTTTAATAAATGACAATTACCGTAAGTATATACTTTTTCCAATATTCCTAAAAATAATCATCATATTAGTATAATATTTCTTTTTCCCCCCAGTCATTTGAGTTGCCTTATCATCAATCCTGTTACTATTGTGGGAAGTCAGAGCCCCAGAGAAGGAAATATTAAAAGGGCAGAAAAATATATTTCCTCAAAAGTATTTTAAAAAGCAGAAACCAACTTTGGCTCCAAATCTATCTCTCTGCCCCAAGCAAGAGCTAGCTCCATACAAATGCAGATGTAAAACCATCAGAAAGTTGAAGCTAGAGCAATCAAGAAGACAAAGAGAAAATCTGCATGCCCCACCCAAACTCTAGGACAGTGGTGGCGAACCTGTGGCACGGGTGCCAGAGGCGGCACTCAGAGCCCTCTCTGTGGGCATGCGCGCCATCGCCCCAGTCCTAGGCCTTCAGCTGGGTTTTATAAAACCTTTTCACTTTAGGCCTCCACCGCCGTGTGCAAAAAAAAATAAAATTCAATCAATCAAATCAATTTCAACTTCTCGCAGGAAAAAAAAAAGATCTCGCAAAGTTGGGATTGATTGATTGAACTTTTTAGTCCCATCCAGTCTGCTGTTACCACCGTAGCAACGCCCACCCAATGGGCCACACCCACCCGGCACCCGACGATGCATAAGTGGGTTTTGGGTTGCAGTTTGGGCACTCAGTCTCTAAAAGGTTCGCCATCACTGCTCTAGGAGTCATTAGCCCCATCACCTGGGAAGCAGGATATGATAATAGGATTAAACCACAGATATCAAGGCCTAAAAAAACACTCAGAGATAGCCTCAAGGTTCATGCCACAGGAACAGGAAACTATTCCAAATAGGGCTAGAGAGGGTATAAAAACCTACTGCCCATGTGCTCAGTCTCTTCTTCCCTCTGCTCTTTCTTGCAAGAACTATCTTTCTGCCTCTTTAATAAACTGTAGCCTTCTTCCCAAAGCAGTCGCCATGTTACTTATTTATCCCCAGCTTGGATGAACCAGGATGAAGACTTACTTCTGACACTATCCTTATTTTAGTTTTTTTTCTCCCACCAAATTCTAAATATTTTTACTAATAAAGGTTTTCTCAACAATTGGTTACATTTACATTGACAGATTTAATTCTGTTTTTCCCATATACTGTAAGACATCTCACATTTTTACATTTCTTAAGGAATAGATAAAAGAGTAAAAAGAGAGAAGAAAAAAAGAAAAACGAAGAAAAAATAAAAAAGAAGGAAAAAAAGCAAGAGCAACGAAACATAAGAAATAACATACTACTTAGAATATATATCCCTCCTAGGTTAATATGTATTTATTTCCTCAGATTTGTCCTATTATTAGAAACATCCTGGAAGCAGATTTTCTGAAAATCGGGTTCTTCCTTCTTCCCTTCCAGGACTAGTATTACATATTTTATCTAGGGCTACTGAAGGTAACTTCAAAAAAAAATAAAATCAGACAACAGAGATGAATACTAGAGAATCTCCTTAAACCAGCTCTTTATTAGAAAATAAAAGTGTGGAACGCCAATCAATAAAGTTGGATTTCAAACCCTTTCTGCTCATATGTTTGCTAATTGACTCAATGGAAAGATAAGTCTGTTGAATTAACCTATAAGTCAGTCAATACTAGAAAAAAGAGGGCCAAATGTCAAACTTCCCTGGACTTCCCTCACCTGGTCAGGTATATGGTATGAATAACATATCTCTATTAAAAAGTGAGATTTGCAAACCCTATATATAACCAGCTCCCCCAAGAAGAGGATTGTTGATATATTGACCAATGTTTTTCAAACTTGTCAACTTCAAGATGCATGGACCTCAACTCCCAGAATTCCCCAGCTAGCCATGCTGGCTGGGGGATTCTGGAAATTGAAGTCCACACAACTCAAAAATGCCAGGTTTGAAAAACACTGGGTGTGTTGTCCAAAGCTCTGTTCGACTATAATCTGTTTCTTCTTTGCCTTTTCAAGTCAATGGCTGCTGGAACTGGGTATGTCTAGTTTAATGAAGAGAAGGACGAGGGGGGACATGATAGCAGTGTTCCAGTATCTCAGGGGCTGCCACAAAGAAGAGGGAGTCAAGCTATTCTCCAAAGCGCCTGAAGGCAGGACAAGAAGCAACGGATGGAAACTGGTCAAGGAGAGAAGCAACCTGGAACTAAGGAGAAACTTCCTGACAGTTAGAACAATTAACCAATGGAACAACCTGGTTGGTGGTGAATGCTCCAACACTGGAAGTTTTAAAGAAGAGACTGGACGGCCATTTGTCTGAAATGGTATAGGGTTTCCTGCCTGAGCAGGGGGTTGGACTAGATGACCTCCAAGGTCCCTTCCAACATTATTATTATTATTATTATTATTATTATTATTATTATTATTATTATTATTATTATTATTATTATTATTATTATTATTATTATTATTATTATTATTATTATTATTATTATTATACATTTATTCCATTTGCATAGCTGCCCATCTCCACCTATGTAATGATGAAGCAGACACACCGGCAACCCCCACGTTTGAGAAATTCTGCTCTAAAAGATGCTTTCCTTGCATTTCCGCCAAATGTCCATAGAGATTCTCAGCCATCCAGGTCGTGGTTGTTCCAAAGGTGGTTTTTCCAAAAGGCAACTGAACTTTTCTTGGGGGTTCCCCCCCCCCCCCCCCCATTCTCGGATAACGTTCCCGGCCTTTGAACCCGGCGGCCTTTAGGACCGCGCGAAGACGCGTAAAGAGAAAGGAAGAAGGAAAGAAGAGGTCCCGGGTGGAGGGCTGGGGAGAGGAGGAGGGGAAAATAGAGCGGCCAGTGACAATAGGACGGACGGCGCGCCAATGAGAGGCGGCGAAGGGCGTCCGTATTTACATACCGCCGCGACGCGGCCAATAGGTGGCCAGGCGCACCTGAGCCACCTCCCCTAGCCAGGCCGAGCGGCCAAAGGGGGAAGCGTGAGTCCGCTCCACCCGCCCGACCTGGGGGCGGGCGGCCGGCGGGCCGACGGCTTCCCCGCCGCTGCGACTGGCGGCAGTGGCGGCTGGGGAGAATGGCTGCGACTGCGTGCAGCTCCCCGACTAGCCGGCCGCCCCAAGAGGAGCCTCCGGAGGCAGCGGCTGGGGTGGCGGCGGCGGCGGCGGCGGCCGGGGCTCGCAAGCGGGGCGGCGACGCGCGGCGGAGGCAGGCCGCCCTCTTCTTCCTCAACAACATCTCCCTGGACGGGCGGCCGCCGTGCCCGGCGTCCGGCAAGCCGTCGCAGGGGCAGTCCGCCCTACCGGCCTCGCCGGCCCCGGGGGAGCCGCCGCAGCAGCCCCCGCCCCCGCCGCCCCCGCGGCCGGAGGAAGAGGCAGAGGGGGCGGCGTCGGCGGAGCCCGCGCCCCGCCTGCTGCTGCCGCCGCCGCCGCCGCCCCCGCCGGGGTTCCTGCTGCCCCCCACGACTGAGCTGGACCCTTCCCGCGGGCTGGGCGCGGCCGCTGCCCTCCTGCCCCAGCTGCTGCTGGGCAGCCCGCTCTGCCCGGTGCCCGCCGCCGCGATTAGCCCGGCCGCCCTGGCAGGGGTGTTGGTGGCGGCGGCCCCCAAGACGGGCATCGCGCCCCCCGGACTGCTGAGCCCCAACCAGGGCGCCCCTGTTGGAGGAGGAGGAGGAGGAGGGCTACCTGTGGAGGTGCCGAGGCAAAGGTGAGGGTCTCTCTCTCTCTCCCCCCCCCCGCTCCCGGGTCTCCTTTTTGCACGGGGTGGGTGGGGGGAAGAAGAGCTGGTGCCGTCTGTTTTTGATGGTCTGCAAGCTGATGCCCCTTTCTTCTCCAGCCGATCTGCTGGTGGCCATTAGCCCCCTCCCTGCTGGGTCTTCTGGATTGGGGAACCGCCCCCCCCCCTCTTCTTTTTTCTCCCTCTCTCCCTCTCGTCTGAATGCCTTGTTTTCTGGCCAGCCGCGAGGAGAAGGGGTAATTGGGGCACGTGAGAATCCTGGCCACGTCCTGGTCTTTTGCAACTTTTCCCCCCCTTCCGAGTGCGTGGGGCTGCAGCCCCCGTCACCGCTTTAGGGTGGGCCGACTGTACTTGCCCCAGTGGCCACCATCCCGGCGGAAGCGGGCTTGGGGCAAGGTGGCGTAATGTAAGGCAGGCGGGTGAGCCAAGATCACGTCTGTATGCGGTGCTCCGGGGGGACCTCTGGATTTAGGCTGAGGAAACTTTTGTGCCGGCTTGCGGCGCGAAAGGGTGCCCTCTCCCAAGGGAGCGTTGCGTGCAAAGGCTACCTCTGTATGCAATCCAAGGAAACCTACATAGCTTTATCCTGGATAGGAAGATCAAGGAAAGGAAAGTCACCCCAAAGCCGGAGGTCTTCTCCTTATTCCCTAAAAGAGAAGGAAAGTTGGGAAACGCCTCCTAAGATGTTTCCACCTGATGCCCTTGACCAGAAGTGCAAAATAAAAAAACCCGTAGCCCTGAGATTGCAGCTGGCTGGCCAATGTCCTTTTGTGACCCCCTCCCCAGCCCCCATTCAGTGATTGGGCCCTACATTTTAAAGGGTATATTTGTGGGTGTTGAGTTTGCATTTTCTGGATTTAGGAGATGGTTGGGAGAGAAGGAACTGGGTGGTGTACAGCTTTGCTTCTGGTTTTTCTCAGGAATTACATACCGGTTGCCTTTTCTTACCCCCCAATCTCTTCTTGGGGGGGGGAGTTTGCTTTGCTATCCAGAGAAGTTATGTCAAATTAACCCCTTCCCTTTTTTCCCCCCTTGGTTTTCACACTCAAATCTTGCAGAATAGTCTCCCAAGCTCTGTGGAACTATCAACGCAGTTGTGTTCTGTTGGGTCCCTTTGAGCCTTAAGAGAAGCAAATCTGGGGGGGGGGGGCATTTTCACCACCCCAATATGGCCAAAGACCGGAGGAGGTTGTGTTTGTGTACAAAATGAGCTTGTTGCCTGGGGACCTCAAACGCTCTTTGCACGGAGGCCAATGAGACAACTTAAGCTCAGCCTATGTAATTTGATTTTTGCTGTGTGAATAAGTGAATAAGCGTTCTTAGGCTTAAGCTCAAAAAATAAGAGCACTTTCTTTGGAAAGTTTAAGAAAAAAATCCATCTCCATGCAAAATTCCTTCTACCCCCACCATCATAGATTTGTGTGTATGTGTGTGTGTGACCAACCTTTAGGCTGGGCACATTGATTAAGCCAACAGATAAGCTTTGACTGATCTTCAAAAGCTGACCAGGCTGAGACCTACCTGGATGTGACATTGTTAAGAACATCTGCAAAGGAAACTGTAAATCAATCTGTAGACTAGATCAGGGCTTTTCAACCAGTGGTACGGGTACCACCTGTGGTACATTGGCACCTGGCAGGTGGTATGCAACCATCCTACAAAAGTGGTAGCGGGGGAGGGGAATGAGATGAACCGGTGGCAGCAACGCACAAGCCTGAGCGAGAGATGGCTGCAGCTGCAGGGCTGTTAGGGCTCAGCGGAAGCGCCAGGATCAGTGCCGCTTTCCAGCTGATCGGCGCTTCTTCGGGGCTGACAGGGCTCAGTGGAAGCGCCAGGATCAGTGCCAGGCTCCAGCTGGAGCTCGGTGCTGATCCTGGTGCTTCTGCTGAGCCCCGAAGAAGCGCCGATCAGCTGGAATGTTGCAGCATCTCCAGAGTCTTGTGATTTACATTCAGATGCTTGGCAACTGATTCATATTTATGACGGTCACAGTGTCCCAGGGTCATGTGAAGTGACCAAAACCTGCTGCAACCACCCAGCAGACGGGGGGGGGGGAATAAAAACCAAACATCCCCCCACCCCACCCCCACTGCCAATCCTCAACAGAAATGCTCACAACAATGAAAACCTCGGACAGGAGGAAGAGCGCGGGCGGGCGGGCAGGCAGGTGTCTTGCTCGGCTGTGGCTTGGGGGGCACTTTTTTCAGTGCCATTGTAACTTCGAACAGTCGCTAAGAGAACTGTTGTAAATTGAGGACTACCTGTACTTTATCACTTTTTTCCTTTTTGGGTGGGGGGGTCATCAGGTTTTTGACACCTTGCTAGGGCGACTGGTGGTACTCGGATGTTGCCATAGCCTAAAAGTGGTACAATGGGTGAAAAGGTTGAAAAGCCCTGGACTAGATCAATATGTAGAATAGATTGAGAAATTGAAAAAAAAAATATCCTGGAAGAAGTCAAAAGCAAATCGTTTCTGTAGTGTTGCCAAGAAAACTTTCTGAATATGTTCATATGTTCATTTCAAGCTCCACTCTAAGGGAGACTTTACGAGTTGTTCCATGGTTTTTACCAGGAATCTATGAATAAGCCTGAAATTGGCAGAGATGCTATGAAGAAGGTAAACATAAAAGATTCACTGAGCACCTAGACTCTGGGGCAAGTGATTTTTCAGAAATGTGCTATTTTGGGCATTTGTTGCAATCTTCAAATCCGTAAAGCTAGTTGGCTGGTCTTGACCAAGTCATAGAACCCTGTTGCAGCATTCATACAACCTAGTTTTTGAATTAGACCATTTTCTAGGTTTGCATAATGCATGAGACCGTAAGCAAGTTAAATATAATAAACTGAGCTACAAAATACCTAAGTTGATTATGTCACACAAGTGTAGTTGTTGTCCCAAATGTGCTTTTTCCAAAAGGCAACTGGACTTTTTTGTGTTTTTTTGTTTTTCCTTTGAAATATTTCACTTTTTCATCCAAGAGATTTCTTCAGTTCTGAACTGAAGTGAAGAAGCTTCTTGGATGAGAAGTGAAATGTTTTCAAAGGAAAAAAAAGACCAAAGGAAAAAAAGACTAAGGTTTCCTGCCTGAGCAGGGGGTTGGACTAGATGACCTCCAAGGTCCCTTCCAACTTTATTATTATTATTATTATTATTATTATTATTATTATTATTATTATTATTATTATTATTATTAAGTCCAGTTGCCATTTGGAAAAAGCACGTTTGGGACAACCGTGACCTGGGTGATTGAGAATCTCCATAGACAAGTACAGGTGCTAGTTTTATTACTGATCTGGGACTGTGTTGTGTGAACACAAGCATTGTAGCTTGAAATAGGTATTTTAATTCCTCATATTTGCAATTTGTACATTTCCTTCCAGGTCATAGTAAAAATATCTAGTGTATCTTTCCATACATAGTTTATTTATTACATTTATATCCCTCCTTCAGTGCACCAATTCAACTAGATACTACCTAAAGCTACCTTTTCTTGGACTGTGGAAATATTTCTGAGATAATTTAGAAAAGTGCTTCAAATGCATGAAAATATGAATATAGTTCTTTCTGTAGCTCCTTAAAAGAAGGGTATCTTTTCCTGATGCCACATGCTCAAAAGCAGTTTTTTTAAATATACATACATACATACATACATACATACATACATAATTTCTACACTACCCATCTGCCCTGAGTGATTTTTTTAAATCCTACTGTATATTCCTCCAGTAAAATCCATCTTTTGACATGAGGAGCCACAAAGTGAAAAAATGGAATGAAAACGAAGTCAAAGAAATTCTCCATAACTTGTGATCAAGTGACCTACAGCTTCATTTAATCTCAAAAAGGAGAAACCAAAATGAATTTCTCACTAAATAAATAACATGTATTTGGAAATAATACCCTCTCTCAGTTTCTGAAACTATAAAAACCTGAGGATGTTGCCAATTGTCTGTTGACATTTGCTATTTCTGTGGCTGAGGCGCGGGTGTGTATTTAATTTTAAAGCAAATAATCCTAGTGGTTGACCCACTATTTATAAAGAATCTCCAAGTACTTGAGATTTAAGCTGATGGTAAAGTTGCAGCATGTTTAATCAGATCAAATGAAGACCTAAAACAGGTTTTCCCCACCTAGCTGACTTCTGTATGTGTGGACTTCAACTCCCAGAATTCCTCAGCTAATTCTATCCCAGAATTCTGGGATTGAAGCCTGCACTTCTGGAAGTTGACCATGTTGGGAGACATTGAGACAATTCATATGCATTTGCAGAATATGTTAAGCTTGGTTATTGTTAACTTTGGTTAAGGTGTTTTTTGAGGAGGCTGGGGTTGGTGTTTTGATAATATAACTTGTTATATGGACCCAACCCCATTTGGTTAGTTTATGATACAATGCATTATATGAATACATTGAGTTAATTTAGTGATTAGGCAAATCATCTTGACTGGTGCATTCAGTGTTGGAAGTCCACCCATCTTCAAATTGCCGAGGTTGAGTTTAAATCAAGAATGGATCTCTCTAAACCTGCTGGGCATTTTGGATTATTTCAAAAGTTGATATTTTAAATCAATGTGATTCTTTCTTCATCTCTTGCTTTAAAAAAAAAACAGTGAGTATTTTAAATATTTGGGCAGTTTACCATAGACTTTTTTTTTCTTTTGGTTACTGTTCGTAATTCTCTATGTGGATGTTTATTCTTGTCAAATGCTAAGTCATGAATAGGGGTGTTTGCTTTTAAATTGGACTTAAGCATTCCTGGTAGATAACTATCAAGGCCAAAACAGTTTACCGTAGATATTTTGCTTTTGTTTTAGTTGCTTTGTTTGGTTTGCCTTGGTCCTGCTAATTAATGTTTTATGTATGCTGTAAGGGGGGGTGTCCAGAGAAAGAAAATCTTATTTTTCCCAGGGAAGAAAAATAATAATTCTTTTGCTATATAGGATAACTCTGTATGTGCGTTAGAACAGGGGTCTCCAAACTTGGCAACTTTAAGACTTGAGGACTTCAACTCCCAGAATTCCTCAGCCAGCTCTCTCTCTCTCTCTCCCTCTCTCTCTCTCTCTCCCTCTCCCTCTCTTTCAATCTCTCTCTCTCCCTCCCTCCCTCAATCTCTCTCTTTCAATCTCCCTCCCTCCCTCTCTCTCTTTCAATCTCTCTCTCTCTCCCTCCCTCCCTCAATCTCTCTCTTTCAATCTCTCTCTCTCTCCCTCTCTCTCTCTTTCAATCTCTCCCTCTCTCTCTCTTTCAATCT
>NW_015388730.1:238861-264528 GCF_001527695.2 Protobothrops mucrosquamatus
ACAATTTATTATTACCTGTGGAAGCTAGAAATTTATAGGACAGCTTTTGCAATCAGGTGCCTGTAACAGAGCCTTGGACTTCCACTCCCATAATTAAGAGCCCTGCAGGGATTATGTGTTTTTCCTTGCTTGTTGCTGAACAAAGGTATCTTATCTGCTAGAGCTTTTCTTTCCCAAAGGATTTGAGAAAATAATAATAATACATTTTTGAAAGATTTTTCTTATCCTGTGTGATGTTTTGCTATCTCCAGCCAAGTGTGACAAACAGCCTTCCTGTTTTAATTCACACAAAGGAAGGCAAATATACGTGTCCCGGGATAACGTTGCAGGATCCAATATGTGTCATTCACCGGGACCCAGAGGTTTAGTCTTCCAAGCTTTCAGATTAGTACTGGAGTACATCCTCAGGCACAATTTAATTTAATTAAACCCATTTCATTAAAATTTTAAAACAATTTAATTCATTTTAATTCTCTCCAAATGGGTTGGATCTTCTTTCAGAGTACTGAGAACGGGGGTGTCCAGCCCTGGTAACTTTTAAGAACTTCAACTCCCAGAATTCCCCAGCCGGTATGAAGTCCACAAAGCCTTAAACTAGTTACCCAGGTTGGACACCCCTGACTTAGAAGGTCCAGAAATCCAAAATGAACCAAGTTGAAAAAGAAACAAAGAAAAATAGGAGGAAGAAGGAATATTGGCTATGTTTGCTGCCTTGAATTATTTATTAAAAAAATAATAATAAATAAAGGCGGAATAAAAAAAAATTAAAAAGAAGTCGCTTGGATGCATACAGAGAAGAACTTCCCTGTTGGAAAAAGGATGCTCCCCAAATCTTCAAATTTTAATTGTCCAAAAAATTTAGAAAACTTTGCAGAGAGTTGATTCCAACCGTAGTTGGAATTTAGTGGAAAAATGGATCGTCTTTCTTCTGCCTTATTCTTCTAAGGGTAAAGGATTCCACTTCACTTTCCTAAACATGGCAGATTTGAGAGTTGAGTGACTGTTTAGCCACCTTTTTTAGACTAAATCTTCTGTAACTTTGTCTAACCTTGAAAACTAAGTTTAATACAGCCTGTTTATTTTTAATTTTAATTTTTCATTTTTTCAATTTACAAAACATTAAACATTTTTAACAGTACTGTGTCGTGTATCTCTTACAGTTATTTACATTTATTACTATACATTTTTGTTTCTCTGTTCTAACCAATTATACCACTTACCCCACACCTCATAAAATTCTGTTTCTTCCTTGCCTTTCATTTCTAGCGTAAGCTTATACATCTTGGCACATTCTAATATCTTATGAATAATCATATCATTAGCTGGTATATTTTCAAGTTTCCAGCATTGAGCATAGACAATACGTGCTGCTGTTACTATGTGTACAATAATATATTGGAGTTCCTTCTTTATCTTTTGATTTATTATTCCTAATTAAAAATAATTCAGCTTTAAATTCAATTTGTTCTCCTGTTATCTCCTGTAGCCATCTCCTTATCTGTTCCCAGTATTTCCTTGCTTTAGGGCATTGCCACCACATATGATAAAATGTTCCATCCTTATATTTACACTTCCAACAATCCGGTTTCATATTTGTGTACATCTTAGCCAATCTCGCCGGTGATAGGTGCCACCTATAAAGCATTTTATACTGATTTTCTTTATATGCAGTCGATAATGTTAATTTGCACTTTTTGTTCCATACTTTTTTCCATTCTTCTAAGTTTATATTTCGACCTACATTCTGTGCCCATGCTATCATTGAACCTTTCACTATTTCTTCTTCCATTTCTACCTCTAATAAGTATTTATATGCTTTTGTTATAAATTTTTCTTCCATACCTATCAATATTATATCCAATTGTTGTGGTACCCCTTGAATTCCATATTCTTCCATAATACAGCCTGTTTAATACTTGGATGGGACATCACCAGGGCTGTAGGGTAGACTGGAAATTTAAAAAGAAAAATCCCCAAAGAAGGTGATGTACATCACTTCCCTATTGTTGCCAAAAAGCCTGCATGAACTTGTCAGCCAAAGTCAAGTTGACTTTACTCTCTACCTGTAAGCTAAATTGGGCAAGTATCTATTTTCTCCACCGTACCTTACAGAAGAAACTGACTAACCTGTCAATCCAGGAAAACAGAAGAATCGAAAACTGAACAGCCAAACTAAGCAGGATTTCCCCCTCTTAGGTAGTTTATTTTATTTAAGAAAATGTATATGGCCACCCAGCCCACTCTCAGTGACTCCGGTTGTCTTAAAACAGTGGTTCTCAACCTTTTTAATGCCGCAACCCCCAACCGGTCGTAAGTCGAGGACTAAACCGGTCATAAGTCGAGGACTAAACCGGTCATAAGTCGAGGACTAAACCGGTTGTACGTCGAGAACTAAACCGGTCGTAAGTCGAGGACTACCCAACCGGTTGTAAGTCGAGGACTTTCCCTGCCCGGGAGCGCCGCGCATGCGTGGTTCCACCCCCTGCGCCGGCCGAGGCGTAGCTGGCAAGCGGCAGAGACTGAGCAGGCCGACCACCAGCTGGCCCAGTTCAAGGGAGGTAAGGCACTTGCCAGAAAAGGGGGAAAAAAATGGCGGACAGCCTTGCTTGGCGACCCCCGTGAAATGGTCGATCGACCCCAAATGGGGTCGCGACCCATAGGTTGAGAACCGCTGTCTTAAAAGGATAAAAGCCCCAATACAAGAACAATTAAAAAAGCAATAACTCCCTACCTTCTTGGTGACATTAATCAAAGGCGCCACAATGGGCTCCGTATCATCGTTCCCAGGCCCAGTGGCAAAACTACATCTTCAGGGTTTGCAAAAGAGTGTCAAAGTGGGAACCAATCTTATCTCTGCAGGGATGATGTCCCACAGGGAGGGAGCCACCACAGAGAAGGCCCTTCTTCTTGGTCCTGCTAGATGGGGCTCCTTAGGAGAGGGGGTTTTAAAGAGGGAAGTTTTGCTTTTGTCATCGGAGCAATTTTCATAGAAGTCAGGTGAAGAAAATAAGTCCTTACCTATAGAAATCCAGGTTGGAGATCATGGAATTATACAGCAAGCTCAGCTTATGGATTTTATTTTAAGGGTGATGAGCTATTCAATGGGACGTTGTTCTCTATGTCAGGGGTCTTCAAACTTGGCCCTTTTGTGACTTGTGGACTTCAACTCCCAAAATTCCTTAGCCAGGCACGCTGGCTGAGGAATTCTGGGAGTTGAAGTCCACAAGTCATAAAAGGGCCAAGTTTGAAGACCCCCTGCTCTATGTGTTGCGAGAGATCCTGAGCCAAGGGAACAACTGGCTGAAATCAATCTCATCAGAAATAAATATTTCCTACTTCTTTGATCTTCTTTCTTCTTGAGTCTTTCAGCTCCCTTGGTTCCTTGACCTTGATATACCTAACAAAACCTGAATTGTTAATGAATCAGGGAGGCTCATTCTCAAGAAAGGGCGATCTTAGATCTTAGATCCTTCCATTCATTGGCCTTCTCCTGAGAAGACTAATAACAGACAGGACTTCCTCTGGAGTAAATTGTCCTTGGGCCAGCATTCTTGGGAAGAGTTGTAGTGGAGGGCTTATTGACACAAGGAGGGCCCAATCCACCACATCCTCACCACAAATGAGCCATGGTGGCGCAGTGGTTAGAATGCAGTATTGCAGGCTAACTGTGCTCATCCTGTCAGGAGTTCGATTCCTTCAGAGCTCACCAGCTCAAGATTGACTCAGCCTTCCATCCTTCCGAGGTCGGTAAAATGAGGACCCAGATTATTGGGGGCAAGGTGCTGACTGTAAACCGCTTCGACTGAGAGGGCTGTAAAGCACTATGAAGTGGTATAACTGCTATTGCTATCCTATGCAAGCTGTCTATTACAAATTATGAGTATTGTTTCTTCTTTTCCTTCGCTAGCTGTCATTTATCTTCTTTATCTTCTACTCCCTCTGCATTTGAATTTATTCCTGTTATCAGATAAGAGGTTCAACAATATGTAATTCCATCCTTCATATTACACCCTCTGCTCATCCTTCTTGCTCTTTTTTACTTTCTGCTGTTTATTCCTGTTCTGTGTCATCAGCTGATGAACTGTCCTTTAACCACTGCTGTCCTTCTAGATTCCCTTCTTCATCCTTTGTTGAAGAAACCTTCCTTGGTTCCCAAGTGATTGGCTGATAGTTCCTCCATTCCTCAATGGTGTTTTGGTAGCCAAGTCCCATTGAAATCAATTCTGGACTAGATACCAACCATTTGACTATCAGATATTGCCATCTAGGTTACGTTTCCTGGCATCATTGGTTGTATACCTAATTAGGTCAAATCCTTCTTTTGCTTTGTTTTTTGTTTTATTTTTTGCAAAATTACATAGCAGATTACTTTCCCAAGAATTTCTCCTTATAACAGGTGTCCACCAGGGACCAATTCTGAGTTCTGTTTTATTACCGTATTTTCCGGCGTATAAGACGACTGGGCGTATAAGACGACTCCCAACTTTTCCAGTTAAAATATAGAGTTTGAGCGAGAGAGAGGGGGGGGGAGAGAAAACTTGATGAGTAATATGCCAAACCACATGTGTAAAGGAATAAAATAGAATACCCGTATTTTCCGGCGTATAAGACGACTGGGCGTATAAGACGACCCCCGACTTTTGAGAAGATTTTCAGGGTTTAGAAAGTCGTCTTATACGCCGGAAAATACGGTACTTCTTTGAGTCATCATCTTGAGTATCCCAATTTACAGACAAGGTTTCCAATATATAGGTAGTGTCAGCTTACAACCACAATGGAGAACCAAAATTTACGTTGCTGAGACAGTTGTTAAGTGAGGTTTGCCCCATTTTACTACCTTTCTTGCCACAGTTGTTAAGTGAATCACTGCAATTGTTAGTAATACTGTTGTTAAGTGAATCTGGCTTCCCCATTGACTTTGCTTGTCAGAGAATCGCAAAAGGGGATCACATGACTCCGGGATACTGCAGCCGTCATAAATACGAGTCAGTTGCCAAGCATCTGAATTCTGATCACGTGACCCATGGGGATGCTGCAACAGTCATAAGTGTTAAAAATGGTCATGTCACTATTTTCAGTGCCATTGTAACTTTGAATGGTCACTAAATGAAATGTAAGTTGAGGACTACCTACAATTGCTATGCTGATGCGGTAATGTTCAGGGCTGTCGCCAAGTTGACTTTTGGGGCCTTGATAAATCATTTTACAGTGACTTGTAGAATGTTTGACCATCTTTCCCTTTGGAGATATTCACCTTAAACGCCTATGGAGAAGACCCAGATCCTTGTTTCAGCCAGATCGTTCTTCCCATCCTCCCCAGGGTCATCTTCCTGTTCCACTCCAGGGCTCTCGGATTACCTGTTGTCACCATGGGCAGCCTCCACTCGCAGCCTTTATTGATCTATAGCTGACGTTGTGCTTTTTTTCTGGAAGGAATCCAGGTTTGCTTTCATGGTTGGCTACCTTCTGTGCAGCTTGAGGAAACCCTACCTGGTTTTCTTCCCTCTCCCAAGATCATAGATCAGCTGAGTGGAGAAAAGAGACTACTGTTGAAATAGTGATACTGACAAGTTGTAACAAGTAGGATATATTGGGGCTCTTTCCATCTCATCTGTGCCAGTGGCCAACATGTAGCTCACAAGTATTACTACTACTACTACTACTACTACTACTACTACTACTACTACTACTAATAATAATAATAATAATAATAATAATAATAGTAAAGTTGGAAGGGACCTTGGAGGTCATCTAGTCCAACCCCCTGCTCAGGCAGGAAACCCTATACCATTTCGGACAAATGGCTGTCCAGTCTCTTCTTAAAAACGTCCAGTGTTGGAGCATTCACCGCTTCTGGAGGCAGGTTGTTCCACTGGTTAATTGTTCTAACTGTCAGGAAGTTTCTCTTTGGTTCTAGGTCAGTGATGGCAAACCTTTTAGAGACCGAGTGCCCAAACTGCAACCCAAAACCCATTTATGCATCGTCGGGTGCCGGGTGGGTGTGGCCCATTGGGTGGGCGTGGCTCATTGGGTGGGCACGGCTGCAGTGGTAACGGCAGACTGAGTGGGACTAAAAAGTTCAATTAATCAATTCCAACTTTGCAAGATCTTTTTTTCCCCACGAGAAGTTGAAATTGACTGATTGAACTTTTTTTTTTTGGTACATGGCAGCATACACGGCGGCGGAAAGGTTTTATAAAAGCAGCTGAAGGCCTAGGACTGGGGCGACGGCGCGAGTGCCCACAGAGAGGGCTCTGAGTGCTGCCTCTGGCACCCATGCCATAGGTTCGCCACCACTGTTCTAGGTTGCTTCTCTCCTTGATTAGTTTCCACCCATTGCTTCTTGTCCTGCCTTCAGGCGCTTTGGAAAATAGCTTGACTCCCTCTTCTTTGTGGCAGCCCCTGAGATATTGGAAGACTGCTATCATGTCCCCCCTCGTCCTTCTCTTCGTTAAACTAGACATACCCAATTCCAGCAGCCGTTCCTTATATGCTTTAGCCTCCAGTCCCCTAATCATCTTTGTTACTCTTCTCTGTACTCTTTCTAGAGTCTCAACATCTTTTTTACATCGCGGTGACCAAAACTGGATGCAGTATTCCAAGTGTGGCCTTACCAAGGCATTGTAAAGTGGTATTAACACTTCACGTGATACTGTCCCAGTCCTTGTTGGTAGAAAATTATACTGAGCAGTATGATTAAAAGAAAATGGCAGAGGTATAAGATAAGCATCCCAACCATCTTCTTCTCCGGTTCTGGAGAAGTGAATGGAAGGATAAATGTTGATGGTATTTTCCCAGCACACTAGCTCTATTGTGGTTGTCTAAAACTGAGAAAATTAGTCATATGTAGTTAAGTAAGAACCATTATCCATTATCTGCAATGGTCCACTTTTGGTTAAGTAGCATTGACATCTCGCTGGCTTAGTAGCATGGATTCCTCTGGAAAGCTTTATTTAAGCAATCATTAGTCCTCCACAAATCTCAGTTCATTTCACTTTGTGTGTTACTGCAGGCCATTTGTTCCGGCTTTTGTTGTGCGCAATAAATAGCTAAGCAGCAAATGCCAAGTTATTTCTTATTCTCCACGATCAGCAATGGAGTGCTGAGCTCCAAGGATGTGAATAGAAGATTTGTGCAGGTTAATTAGTATCTCATTAAGGAGGTGCTGATGGCAGGATACTGGAAGTCAGTGCCTTCAAGCAAAGAGAGGTTACAGTTAAATTGAGATTTAACTTTCCTGTTAGAGACAAGGTGAAGCCAGCTAAATGTAGACTCTAAACATGTGATGTACAGTCAGCCTTCTCCATCCTGGTGCCTTGGAAGTCCTACCTGTTTGGGGGGCAGGGGGTGGAAAAGAGTGAAAACTTTGAGGAAAAAACCTAGAGCCAATTTAATCTAGTAGTTAAGGCATCAGGTTAGAAACTGGGAGACTGTGAGTTCTATCCCACCCTAGACATGAAAGCCAGCTGGGTACTTTGGGCCAGTCACCAGGAGATGGTGAGTTCTAGTCTTGCCTTAGATATGAAAGCCAACTTGGTTTTTTTGAACCAATCACTAGGAGATAGTGAGTTCTAGTCCTGCCTTAGGTATGAAAGCTGGCTAGGTGACTTTGGGCCAGTCACTTTCTTTCAGTCCACCTCACCTCGTGGTGGTTATGGGGAAATGGGAGGAGGGAGGGGTATTAGGCATGTTCACCACCTCAAGTTATTTATAAAAATAATAAAAATGGGAAATAAATAAATAAATAATATAGCTTGTTCTAACTCAGACATGTCAAACACAAGGCCCGGGGCCCGGATGCGGCCTGCGAAGTGGTTTCATGTGGCCCGCGAAGCCATCCTGGAAACAGTGAGGGAATGGCCCGCGCTGCCTTGGCCCTGGCCCAGTCTGGCCGGGAGCCAATGTACAATTTTGTGGTGGCCATCTATGCTGAAACGCATTCGGTCTTAGCTCCACAAGGCCGTCTAGAAACAGCGAGCAACCAGCCCCTGCCTTGTTGGCCCTGCCCCCTGGGTGCATGCTGGGGAGGTATCACCCTTTGTGAGGAATGAAGAAATGGACCATGCCTTGGCGCTTGCCCCGGTCCCAACCCCTTCTGCCAGAGACCCTCAGATCTGTCCCACTCATGCCCAGGCCCCCACAGGCACCCTTGACGCGAACGATGTAGAGCTGGCCATGCCCACCCAGTAGGCCACCCCCACTCCATCCATGCCCACCCAGTAGGCCGCACCCACCCTGGCTACACATCCCCATCCCCCCCCCCAAGGGCAACCGCAATGCTGATGCGGCCCTCAGTGAAATTGAGTTTGACACCCCTGTTCTAACTAATAGTCTGCAGTGATTTTTTTTTAAAATTATTTGTTGTGTGCTTTCAAGTCCACGTTGATTCCTGGTAACAGCCTGGATAAATCCCTGCAGTTTTCTTGGCAGTGAAGATGCAGGATGCAAAATAACTTAAAAGAGAGTATCATTTGTACACGAGTCCCTTTGGGAGAAAAGAGGATCAGCAAATATCTTCCTTCAACATCAAACGAGAAAAAGGCACATTAAAGTCTCATCTCTGCAGAAGTAAGAATTAATCCCTGGTAGGGCTCTTATGAAATTTGTTCAAGTTGTTTATTAAATAAGAGGCGAAGATAGATTTCTTTAATATGTGGAACTCCACACTTCAGCCTTTTGAGAATCTAAAAGACATGTTGACATTTTTAATAGAAGTACCCAATTATAAAAAAGTGCAATAAAGTCATAATTTGGAGATAGGCTTCCTAAAGTGTTGGGGGAAAATCAGCCCTCCCAAAAAACAGCATATTAAAAGGGCTTGTTATCTTTGCTCTGAGAAATTGAAATGAGCAATCATATAACAGCATACCGAAAAAGATAATATTTCTGTTCCTTGAGATATAAGGCACTTTTATCATCCTATAAAATTATTGTCTACTACATTTTCCCTGGAGGACAGAAGGATTAACAAGTAGGCAGATTGTAGCTAGGACTAGCAGCTCTTGTAAATGCTAAAAGAGAGACACATATTTAACAAGTCTGGCTTGCAATATTGTGAGAGAACTGTGAAATGAGAATAACCTTTGACTGCTTTGCATATGAGCAGTTTGTACAGGCCTATAAACTGTTTTATGTACATGTTTCGAAACGCAAAACTACGACAAGCTCATACGCTCTGCCGGGTTTTTATGCCAAGGGGTATAAAGCAGCCTTTGGATTTCTACTGAGTAATCCCAGGATCCTCTCAGAAGAATAAATTATATTTGGGTTGCCGCAGAGAAGGAGTTTTCCACGTTCTGTAGTTGCTTAACCTCCAGCTTTGGCACCTTTAAGATTCCTTAATTTGGAAAATACTGAGCATGCCTGTATTCTTGAATGTTATTTCTCTTGGGTTTATTTTTAATATTTGATAGGGGGAAGCTGTGTTCAGCTCTGCTTGGGGGCCTAATGGAATTAGGCATCAAATATATTCCATCTTGGAATCTTGGCACAAAATATAATAGGACATATGGACCCAACCATCAGCAGTTTAGACAATAATATATCAGCAGAAAATGCTTTTCCGCAGTCTTTGGAGCGTAGGGAATCTTAGTGAATTGGTGGCCCGTGTTTCTTCTTCTAAATAACGCATTGTCAATTCTGTCTCCCACATTTTTTTTGTGCCTTATCCTGTGTGCTTTACGATTAGGTGGTATTTCTGAATAATATACAACAGTCGTGGGAAGCACATTTTGTACCTTCATGTGAGTAGGAGGGATTTTATAGACCCAAGGCATGAGTCTTGTCTCCTGATCAGCATGTAAAATATCAGCCCTGCTTACAGTATCTGGAACACTTAATGTGATTCCTTAAATGCAACTCTTTCTGTTAGGAAGACGTTTTAGAAATAGCCTGGAGCCCTGAATTTTACACCATATTTTCAAGTTTTTCTATGCGGTAATAAAGGATGGATGCTTTCAAGGAAGTGATAGTTTAAAGCAGTGCTTCTCAGCCTCAGCAATTTGAAGATGTGTGGACACCAACTGCCAGAATTTTCCAGTCAACGGGGAATTCTGGGAATTGATGACCTCATATGTTCAAGTTGCTGAGGTTGAGAAAAACGGATTATAAAATTGTAGATCCTAAAGTCTGCAATGCCATGGAGCCATTTTTCCCCCCACACCCCTGCCAGATTTGATAAATAACTTTTTCTCTAATGGTTCTTTGGTTATGAAATGCCCTTTCCAAGCTGGTTCAGCTGCCAGTTTCTCAATTGCTGGCTTGCAAACTTTTATTTTTCTTTTGAGTGGTGATATAACACGCCTTGGAGCTGTTCTGAACAAGCAGGTGAGAGCAGGAGGAAAAACTGGGTGCAGCAGGACTTAAACCATATTTCACTCTGTTTCATTTAAGTGTAATTAACATTAAACACTCTTCAGTATAGTCTATTTGATTACTCCCTATATATTTACATAAGGTTGTACACACTTTGAATATGATTTGGAAATAGTGGTTTGGACCTTGGGTGGAAACAGCACCTCTCTGATAGTCATTAAACTCCCCGATGTATTTCAGGCTATTGTGGAAGTCTGAGTGAAAAAAAATAAAGATGCAGCTGCTTTGATAAGCCAACTCACAATGTGACTCTTAAAGCACATTCACCCTTGGCTCACAGAAAAATCTGCAAAAAAGATTACTCTCTTTGCAAGCAACAGAGTGGTGTTCTGTTTTGTAAGCATTTTCTCCAAACCACAGTCATTCATTCATTCATTCATTCATTCGCCACCCATCTCAGGCAAAGGATTCTTGATTGGTATTTAATGCATAGCCCTCATGTTTAATCATGTCTCTCTTTTGCCATGTTAAGCATTACAAACACTCTGATCTTTCAGGGGCTGCAGACTTCTCTGGGGCATAGCTTACTTTATTCCTTACTTTATTGTTGTGGGGTTTTTTTAAATAGCAGGTCCAATGCCTATTATTTTTAACTTTTTTAGATCAGGTTTCACCAGCTTGGTGCATCAGTTTTGGGGTGCTGTAGATACTATAGAGCAGGGGTGTCAAACTGGCGGCCCATGGGCCAGATGTATTACGCGCAGGCCACGCCCACCATAGGTTCGTCACCACTGGGATATCCTGTCGGGCAAAACTATTTTAGAAAGAGAGATGAATTACTTTGAATGTGAGATGAAGAATACCTGCCTCCAGAAGCAGTGAATGCTCCAACACTGGAAGTTTTTAAGAAGAGACTGGACAGCCATTTGTCCGAAATGGTATAGGGCAGTGTTTCTCAACCTTGACAATTTTAAGGCATGTGGACTTCAACTCCCAGAATTCCACAGCCAGCATTGCTGGCTGTGGAATTCTGGGAGTTGAAGTCCACATGCCTTAAAATTGTCAAGGTTGAGAAACACTGGTATAGGGTTCCCTGCCTGAGCAGGGGGTTGGACTAGATGACCTCCAAGGTCCCTTCCAACTTTACTACTACTACTACTACTACTACTACTACTACTACTACTACTACTACTATTATTATTATTATTATTATTATTATTATTATTATTATTATTATTATACTGTATATTCACAATTTTATTAAGACAAGTATCAGAATACAGAAATACAGAGTTGGAAGGGACCTTGGAGGTCTTCTAGTCCAACCCCCTGCTGAAGCAGGAAACCCTACACCATTCCGAACAAATGGCTGTCCGGTCTCCTCTAAAAAACCTCTAGTGATGGAGCACCCACAACTTCTGGAGACAAGCCGTTCCACTGATTAATTGTTCCCATAGGTCTTCTGTTTCCCCCCCCCCCCCCCCCTATTTTTTAAATGGCTGTTCTAGGCTGCAGTAGGGTCCTAATTATCACCACAGAATTACCTTGCCAATATATTCTGGGCGTAAAAAGATGGAATTGGCAAAAGTACATAAAAATTAAGATTTGCATCTTGCCTTGAAAGAACCCCCTGGGTGTTCAAATTCAGCACTGCAGTTAGCTTACTCATACTGGTCTTTGAACTGTTTTCGTAGTATCTAATAAGGCTGCACGTTGTGGGCGGTTTGAATGCTGGCAATGTACTCAGGGAGGAGGGATAGATTTAAATAAAAGAGGAATGAAATCTGAGAGTCCTTGTTCGGCCAGGTATACAGTACATGAGGATCAAAGGCTGTGTGTGTGTCTCCACCAACACAATTTTCATCCTTAAATTCTTTTTAAAAACCTGATTTCAAGCACAGGGACTTGAAAATAAAATGCACGAGCTTGGTTTACTGTGAACTCCTATGAACTGCTACTGCGCCTTGGTTTAAAAGGTTTTTTAAAAATTATTTTTAGTTTTTCCTCTATGCCCTCCCCAATTCACTGAAAAGAGTATCCTTAAGGTGGTGCATCTTTTCATTCTTTTCTTTGTTGTCTCAAAAAGTAAGTCTAACAAAAGGTGTGAAGAAGTGAGGGCTGTATACTCTGCAGTGTAGCCAGCTTTAATTAATTTCTGCACCAAGGAAACGGGGCAGGATTTACAAAGTCAGTCCAGATGAAGGCTTACAAAAAAAGGGTTAGAAAACATCCAAAATGTGAGAAAAGCACAGAACTTTGTCCAAGTTTGTTTTGTTTGATCTTTGTGCCTGCAGCGTCCAAGCTGCACACTTGGGGAGGAGGAAGAGATACTAAGCCATGTTAATAAAACATCACACCACAGATCTGGTCTTCTGAGGTGAAATTTCCTCAGGCTGAGATGAAGGGACGCTGTTCCAAAGACATATAATTCCTATCTTGCTGGCACAATCAAACCTGCTCAGGCATGCTTAATTTTATTTATTCATATATTTGTATTCCACTTTTATTATTTTTATAAACAACTCAAGGCAGTGAACATTATCTAATACTCTTTCCTCCTATTTTCCCCACAACAACAGCCCTGTGAGGTAAGTTGGGCTGAGAGAGAGAGAGAGACTGGCCTTAAGTCACCCAACTGCTTTTATGCCTAAAGCGGGACTAGAACTCACAGTCTCCTGGTGATTGAACTAAAGTCATCCAGTTGGCTGTCATACCTACAGTAAGGCGGGACTAGAATTCTTAGTCTCCTGGTGATTGGCCCAAAGTCACCTGGCCGGCTTTCATGCCTAAGGCAGGAGTAGAACGCATAATCTCCCTATTTCTAGCCCAGGGATAGGCAACGTTGGCTCTTTTATGACTCGTGGACTTCAACTCCCAGAATTCCTGAGCCAGCTTGGCTGGCTCAGGAATTCTGGGAGTTGAAGTCCACGAGTCATAAAAGAGCCAACGTTGCCTACTCCTGTTCTAGCCTGATGCCTTAACCACTAGACCAGGGGTAGGCAACCTTGGCTCTTTTATGACTCGTGGACTTCAACTCCCAGAATTCCTGAGCCAGGAATTCTGGGAGTTGAAGTCCACGAGTCACAAAAGAGCCAAGGTTGCCTACCCCTGCACTAGACCAAACTGGCTCTCAGTTTTTTCTCCCATAATCCACAGCCTAAAGAACAATCCGCTAAACTTACCTCAGATGTATTTCAGAGGACTGGACTGGGCTAGGCTGGCAGGACTTTGAATCGTTGCCCAAATGTGTTCATCTTGAGCCACTCTAGGCTGTACAGCCTATGATGGAGAATACATGGAAAATCTGCCAGTGATTTCTTATGAGGCAAATCCTAGAGTAAAAATAACTTCTGTTTAATTAGGTGCTGACACCGTTTAAGTGACTCAGCTATCAAGGAAGTTTGGAGAAAGGAGATCTGCAGACTGTTTTCAGCTGTGCATGTTTACCCGCTCACAAGCATGGATTTAAAAAAGTCTTTAGAGATGGGGAGGTTGACAGGACCCATCCAGTTCATATTACATTTGGGAAAAAATACTGGCTTTGCCTCTTTCTTCAAAGATGTATTGCAGTGAGACTTGAACCTGTGTATGGTAAACTTTGCCACGTGTTGCCTTCTTGGGCCAAGCTTTTTACAGTAAGAGTAGGAAAAACCGATCACCCTAGTTAGCAGATCCCCTTGATTGATCCACCAAGTGACTTTCCGCTTGCTGGAATCTCTTTGAACAATGCTTAACTATGTGGGCCAAGAATTGCTTCACTAAAGCCGTTTTGTCAGGTACATCCTACCTGGCCTACCGGAATCACAGAATCATAGAGTCAGTAGGTATCTTAGAGGTCATCTAGTCCAACCACTTGCTTAGTGCAGGATCCATTAAATATCATTGATAGTGAACATCCAACCAACATCCAAATGTCCAGTAAAAAAAACTTGCTTGTTTATATGACAGCCAAGAAAATTTGGGGGATGTCTAACCTGAAGCTTCTTCCTTATACTATTTTACTCGCTTTTCTGTGTGACGCTCCTTCATATATTTGAAGGTTATTGTCATGCCTTCCCCTCAGTTGTTTTTTCTGTGGGCAAAACCAACCCAGATCCTTCAATGATTCCCCATAAGAGTTTAGGTTTCTAGATCCCTTGCCTTCTTGATAATTCTCCTCTGAACTTTGATTTGCTGTTGTCCTTTTTGAAATGTGGGCCTGTGCCTGACTTGGGCACAGGAATCCAACAACTGGGGTGTGATCAGGGCAGAATAGAGGAGAACAATTGCAGGTAGTCCTCAATTTACGACCTTCATTGAGCCCAGAATTATGGTCATAATTCATTGCAGTTGTTAAGTGGGTCACCATATCATTGTGCCCAATTTTACTACCTTATTTTGCAGGGGTCATTAAGTGAACACAGCAGTCACTAAGTGAACAGTGCTGTGATTAAGTGAATCCATTTTATCCAATGGGCATTTTTTTGCCAAGAACTGCAAAACAGCTGTAAAAGTGAGCCAGTTGTCAAGCAGTTAAAGTGACTGTGGGGGTTGTGGCTATCAGAACTTTGAAACTGGCTTCTAAGGACTTCTGGGGGTTGTTTTGACTTCAAATGGTTGCTAAATGATCAGTTATAAATCGTGAGCTATTTGTAGTTGCTTTGGCTTGGATAGTTTTTGCCTTTGTTGCAGCTGCTGCATATATATTGTATAAGTTGTGGCTCAATGTGTTTGGGGCAGCCAGGCTATTCTTTTACATGTTGCACAAATCAGACCTATGTAATGTGCTTTGTTAACTTGTGCGAACAGGCCCACTCTGTATCAGTCAATAGGTCAATTTTTGCTGAAGCAAATGAGTGGACCACAAGTTGTGTGTTGACACCGTTCCCTTTGGGTTTACTGCTCTTTAGCCTAACACGGTCTTTCCTTGCCTGGTATCTCCTATGTCTTTGTATGTGTGTGCACACACATGTGCATGTTTATTTATTAAATGTATATGCTGCCTATCTCACTTATCAAGCAACTCTGGGCAGCTTACAACACCATAAGTCAGTATAAACACTCATACATGTCTCTCACAACATAAAAAGTGTGTTGTTGTTTGTTTAAAAAAATGCTGTCGAGGGTTCTCTGCTATTGGTGACTGCTGGAACTGAATAAAAAATTCCAGGGGTAAACTGAATTTTTAAATGCAAGAGAACATAATTATGTCTTCTTCTCTTTCAATTAAAAGGTTAAAAAATTAAAACATTAGGCATTGAAAGTTAAAGTTAAAGTTAAAATATTAACCGAATAAAAAGAACCAATATGTATTGGAAGTATTTTCCAGTCATGTTCCTTGTGGATTCTGGGATTCTGTAATCTCAAGGCATCTGAAAGGCAATATTTTGGGCAGAGGTGTCCAACCTTGGCAACTTCAAGAATTCTGGGAGTTGAAGTCCACAGGTCTTCTGCTAAAGTTGTCAAGGCTGGACACTCCTGATTTGGGAAAGAAGGGTAGACTTATTACAACAGAAGCTAGATTGCTCCGAGGACTCAAAACCAAAAAAACAATTGTGAGTTGTTGACATCTGATTTTGCTCCTATCAGAGAGATTAAGTGATTGCCTCCAAAATAAGCTGCAGAAGAATGACAGTGCAGGGATGGTGTCCTTGAGAAAGTACAGCTTGTTCCAGCTTTTGAAGCTAAAACCTCCTCTAGTTTTCTGTGGCTGTGTTGTCCCAGTGACCTCCAGCAATTTAGCCAGAAGGTTCCCACGACCTTGGCTGCTTCAGCTTCTACCATTTTTAATCCTCTGGGTAAAGTGTTGGAAAGATAGAATGACTAAGCTGTCCAGAGCAAAGTCCTAGCTATTTTTTTCCCCCAAGTCTCTCTGACTAGCCATCAGATCGAGCCATTAGCAAAGGAATAGAGTTTGCCTTTTAAATCAGAAGCTGTTATCTAGAGCAGGAGTCCCCAACCCCCAGTCTGTGGATGGGTACCGGGCCACGGCACGCCAGCAACCGGTCCGCACAAACAAGCAAAGCCCCATCCGCAAGATGCAGGCAGCACACAAAACCACGCACTCTCTGGTCCGCGGAAAAACTTTTCTTCACGGAACTAGTCCCTGGTACCCAAAAGATTGGGGACCTCTGATCTAGGGGGCAATCAGCTAGCTACACGCACGTATTTAGGGGCATGCAAGGAAACATAGCTGAAAATTGGTGCTCTTGATGAGATTGTAATCGAGGACCTTGCAGTGTTTTTCACACTGGAAAACAGTTTGAAAAACAGCAGTGTTCCAATACTTGAGGGACTATCACAAAGATGGGGGGGGGGGGGGTTTCCAACCTATTTTCCAAAGCACCAGAAGGCAAGACAAGAAGCAATGGATGGAAACTAATCAAGGAGAGAAGCAGCCTAGAAGTAAAGAGAAATTCCCTAACGGTGAGAACAATCAACCAGTGGAACGGCTTGCCTCCAGAAGTTGTGGGTGCTCCAACACTGGAGGCTTTCAAGAAGAGACTGGACAGCCATTTGTCTGAAATGGTATGCAGGGGTAGGCAACCTCGGCTCTTTTATGACTCATGGACTTCAACTCCCAGAATTCCTGAGTCAGCATAGCTGACTCAGAAATTCTGGGAATTGAAGTCCATGAGTCATAAAAGAGCCGTGGTTGCCTACCCCTAGTATAGGGTCTCCTGCAGGGATTGGACTAGAAGACATGCAAGGTGCCTTCCAACTAACTCTGTTATTCTATGTCAGTGATGGCGAACCTTTTAGAGCCCGAGTGCCCAAACTCCAACCCAAAACCCACTTATGCATCGTCGGGTGCCAGGTGGGTGTGGCCCATTGGGTGGGTGTGGCCCATTGGGTGGGCGTGGCTGCGGTGATAACGGCAGATTGGGTGGGACTAAAAAGTTCAATCAATTCCAACTTTGCAAGATTTTTTTTTTCCCACGAGAAGTTGAAATTGACTTGATTGATTGAACCTTTTTTTTTTTTTGCACACAGTGGTGGAGGCCTAAAGCGAAAAGGTTTTATAAAATTCAGCTGAAGGCCTAGGACTGGGGCAACGCCGCGTGTGCTCAGAGAGAGGGCTCTGAGTGCCGCCTCTGGCACCCGTGCCATACGTTCGCCACCACTGTTCTATGTTCTAATTTTAAGTTGTGTGGACTTCAGCTTCCCCTGGCTTGGGAATTCTGAAAGTTGAAGTCCATCTTAAAATTGTCCAAGTTGAAAAATGCAGCTGTGCTGTATTCAAAAACAGTGCAGTCCACGGGCTGCCTGTGGGTTTCATGCAGCTTTCAGACCAATTCTCCAGAAATGGCACTGTGTGCTGCAATATTACAGTGGCAGCAAGAATGTCCCATTTGGTAAAATATAGAAATATTTTAAGAGGCAAAATATGTAGCCCTCGATGTATGATCACAATTTTCCTAAAAAGGTGAGCCAGCAAATCTTTTCTATTTCTGAGACTTATAGCCACCACAATAATAATAATAATAAAAAAGGAAGACTGTTTAGCTTTGAGTCTTGTATTTTCTCTGTGAACTTTAACACTTCAGCTACATACCTCATAGGATTTTTGCCCTCACTCTTTTTTGCTGGCCGTAATGAAGTGAAGGCTAACAAAGAGCATTCATCTGTTACCATTCCTCTTAATAATCCCAGCTTAGGTTATAAATCTTATTTTTAAAAATATCTGAAGCTCTTCTTTGATTATAGGAGCTGTTGGCCAGCTAACTCCTGCAGATATTCATCTTCTGCTGGTAAAGAATTATTTTTCATGAAGGCTGACATTTATACGGAATGCACAATATGCCATTAAATTTGATGAGTGAAATCTTCCTTACACTGATACGGTTTTCCATGCCTTGACATATAATCCCAGTTTTTTTAAACGTTTCAGTTGCCAGAAGTGTTCAACCATGACCATGATTTATTGGTAACATTACCTGGGATTTAATTAATCTATATCTCTTCTTGCCAGTTCTTTTTTCTTTCTACCCCTGCCTTCCAAAGAGCATTCTTATAAAGACTGGATGGAACCTGTCATTGCTTCAACAATATATCATTGTGTGTGTATGTGTGTGTGTGTGTTCATGCGCACATGCACCAACTAGCAAACCTGCTTCTTGGACCTGGTATTTCTTAAGTTTACTACACAGAGAATCATAGTACAGGTAGTCCTTGACGTGTGACCAAAATTGAGCCCAAAATTTCTGTTGCTAAGCGAGACAGTTGTTAAGTGAGTCTTGCCCCATTTTAAGAACTTTCTTGCCACAGTTGTTAAGTGAATCGCTGCAGTTGATTTTGATCACATTACCATGGGGATGCTGCAATGGATGTAAGTGTGAAAAACCGTCATAAGTTGCTTTTTTTTTCAGTGTCACTGTAACTTTGAATAGTCACTAAACGAATGGGTGTAAGTAGGGCGGGGGTCTTCAAACTTGGCAACTTTAAGACTTGTGGACTTCAACTCCCAGAATTCCTCAGCCAGCCAGAGCTGAAGAAGCTTCTTGGATGAGAAGCGAAACGTCTTCAAAGAAAAACAAGAAAGTCTAGTTGCCTCGTGAAAAAGCACCTTTGGGATTAAATGGGTTTGTTCTCCTGGTTGTCCATGATATTCTAGGAGTCTTTAACATCAAAGTTGAAAGACACCAATACTCTCCGTATCCTGCTTCTTCAAAGTAATATATGTGTTTCTGGTTGAAGTCAGTCATGGTGATAATTTTTGGAAGGGTTTTGACAGATGCAATCAAGGATTTGGGGGAATTGTTAATACTATCTGGGATAGGTCATAACTCTGTGGTTTTGATTATGTTTTAGTATTAAAATTCACAGTGCTTTTCTATCCGCCAAGCTTTTCCATTCATAGAAAATAGATAGTGCTTAGAAGCTAGTTCAAACTTTCATCTAGATCAGGGGTAGGCAACCTTGGCTCTTTTATGACTCATGGACTTCAACTCCCAGAATTCCTGAGCCAGCACTGCTCAGCTTGGAAACTTCTCCCTTTCCCCTCAGCGTGGCTGGCTCAGGAATTCTGGGAGTTGAAGTCCATAAGTCATAAAAGAGCCAAGGTTGCCTACCCTGAGTAGCTGGTTTTGGTGGCTGTTGTTTGTGGGAATTGTAGAGGGAGGGTGTTTTGAGTTTGGGGTACCACCTTCTCTCCTCCATCTCCTCCAAATCTAGAATTGAGCAGGGGTTATTTTAAATGTTGCCATTCTCAGGGGCATTCTTAATACTAGCTCCTGGGACAATCATTACTTTTTATTGAATATTATACCAAATACAAATAATAATAACAAATATAAATAAAACTTAATGCCATTCCAGATGACCCAGTAAAAACACAATAACTAAAAGAAATAAAGAAAAACAATACTTTAAAATGAAATAATACAGTATTAGCATACAATGTTGCTTTATTATTGATTGCCCTTGAAGCAGTCCATCTCCCTTACATTGTAACAATTTTCTACTTTTCTATTATAGCAAAAAATAATACTGTGCTACCTTTCTTATATAAATTGCCTACAGTAATTAGAATTGAGCATACAATTTTTCATGAGAACTGAATTTTAATTTCTTATTCAATACTGCCCAAAGGTGTCTAACACATTGTTAGCAAACGGAGTAATGCATAACGGTGTATCATTTCTACGTATTTAAGTAAAAGATCTTTGATTAAGATCTTTAAAAGGCTATGATATAATCAGTATAAATTATCTCCAAATAATCTATTATTGTAGGAATTAAATGACTATGCTTCAAGTATTTCAAAAGTTTGCCTAGTATTTCTTGTTCCCAACATCATCTGTATTTAACTGCAACTTTTATTCAGTTTCTACTCCCCACCTGCCTTGTGTATCATCCACTTGTCTTATTAAACATACTAAATTAAATATTAGAGAAGAAAGGGACATCCTTGACATGTCCCACGTCTTGAGTGCCGAGGATATAATCCCATTAGACATTACCTGAGGAGACAGAATAGAATAATAATTGTATCTGAGAAATTCTACTGCAAAATCATTTTTTTTCATAGTTTGCTCCATATCAAATCCCTTGAATGGGCATCTATCACTTGTAGAAGATTGATTGATTGATTGATTGATTTCCTGATTTTATTATTTTTAGAAATAACTCAAGGCGGCAAATATAAATACATGCTCTTCCTATTTTTTGCACAACAACAACCCTGTGAGGTGAGTTGGGCTGAGAGAAACTGACTGGACCAAGTCACCTAGCTGGCTTTCATAGCTAAGACGGAACTTGAACACACGGTCCCTTTCTTTCTAGCCTGGGGTAGGCAACCTTGGCTCTTTTATGACATATGGACTTCAACTCCCAGAATTCCTGAGCCAGCCATGCTGAGGGGAAAGGGAGTTTCCAAGGTGAGCCATGCTGGCTCAGGAATTCTGGGAGTTGAAGTCCATGAGTCATAAAAGAGCCAAGGTTGCCTACCCCTGCAAAACTGGGTTTAAAAAAAAATTTCATTTGCTCAATAAGTATACAAATACAGTAAGACTATGTAATCTAATGAATTGTAATTAATTTATCCAGTCTGTTGCTCGATTGCCATATTCTATTAGCAAAACAAAAGCAATCATCATTATTAACCAGAAACCGAGATGATTATTGTTGATGTGCTCTCATATATTCTTAAACCAATTTTAAAACAAACTTGTGAGGTCAGTGATTCTTTTTTTAAAAAGATCAATATATTTTTTGAGAAAATCTATGTTGGACCAGGAATGATTACAGTTTTGTTTGCCAGCAGTATTGATAAGGCAAGAACATAGTCTTATGTACATTTTAGAACAATTGTACTTCCAACTACTTTCTAATACCCATTTATAATGAACTGATCGGAAATCCTTTGTCTTTGACTTACGCTTGGACTCCTAGCAACAACTTTTTTAAAAAAAAATCATCAATAGTCTATAAATAATTTCCTTTCTTCTCTTCTGGCAAGTACTACTAACCACTGAAGCGTGACTTTAAACACTGTTATTTCCACATGAAAAGCTAGGGCAAAGAAATGCTGTGGCTAATAGCGATTAAAAATATACAAACTTGATATCTGCCTAAAGTCCCCGGAGGGGAAAAAAAAACAGAGAGATTTCCTAAACAGTTGAAGGCCGCTCATAAATGGAAATGGAATAATAAGCTTTGTTCTTAACAGACTGTTCTCAGTCAGTAGTTTTCATGCTGTGGGTCCTATTATGCTATTTAAAGAGAAATGTGGGAAAATTCCTCAAAAGATGATTCTGTTTTTTATGAGGTATGTTGCTGAGTATGTTGGATTCACTGTCTGTTCCCAAGAGAACTCCGTGATCAATCTGCTCCCCAAAATATCTCCCACGATATAGTACTTTGTGGCTGCATCTGATTTTTAGATTTTAGATTTCTTGTGGGAAAATTACCATACAGGTGGTCCTTGATTTACGGCCAAAACTGAACCCAAAATTTTTCCATTGCTAAGCAAGACAGATGGTAAACAAGTGTCAGTCCCCCTAAGCAAGTGGATTTTGCCCCATTTTACAACCTACCTTGCCACAGTTGTTAAGTGAATCAGTGCAGTTGTTAAGTTAGTAACAAGGTTGAATCCGGCTTCCCCATTGACTTGGCTTGCCGGAAGGTTGCAAAAAGGTGATCACGTGACCCCAGGACAGAAATACGACCAGATTTTGATCATGTGACCACAGGGCTGCTGCAACGGCCGTTTATTGTGAAAAACGGCCCTAGGTCGCTTTTTTCAGTGCCGTTGTAACTTCGAACGGTCCCTAAACGAGTGGTTGTAAGTCGAGGACTACCTGTATGGGGATGCTCTTAGCGTGAACGTTTGCAGTCCTTGGAGGCCATGAACTAATACGATTCGCTCTTCGTGCTGTTGTGCATATTTTTGCAGAAGGCGTTTTATCTCCCAGCGCTGCTCTCTAGAGTTTTTAGAAGACATAGTGGAATGTGCCAGTGCGCGCAGGTACTTGTCAAAAGCAGCATTAACCTTCCATTGCATGCTTTGCAAGTCCTTCTTCCCACCACCCTCATATCAAGCCAAAAAATAAAAAAAAAAATTAAAAAAAACCCAACCTAAGCATGCATGCTCGATCCAGCTATGACATCTGCGGTTCTTTTGTTATCCCTGAGGGGTTTTTATTTATCACACATATTTGCGCATTTGTTCTTTTTTTTTCTTTTCTCGAAATGCAGAACGAAGCACATATCCGGGTCTCCGCGACACAGAGGCTTGAAGAAAGTACATTTCATCAAGAATATGAGGCAATACGACACGCAGAACAGCAGGTGACCTTTTAACTTTCATCGAAACAAATCTCTGTGCGCAAAGCCGTGCAAATTTTGATCCACAGATTATTGGGGGAACAAAATGGCTGAAAGAGTGGGAGGGTAGTCCTTCTGGGTGCACCCTACTGGCTTTCTCTAATTTAATTAATTTAATTTAATTTAATTTAATTATTTAATTATTTAATTTTCTGCCTTTATTATTTACACAAATAACTCAAGGTGGTGAATGTATATCCACCTTCTTCCTCCTATGTTCTCCACAACAACAATCTTGTGAAGTGGGTTGGGCTGAGAGTATGAATGGCCCAAAGTCACCCAGCCAGATTTCATGCCTTAGGTGGGACTAGAACTCATAGTCTCCTGGTAATTGGCCCAAAATCATCTATCTGGCTTTCTTGCCTAAGGCAGGACTAGAACTTACAGTCTCCTGATGATTGACTCAAAATCACCTCCAGGCTTTCATGCCTAAAGTGGGAGTAGAACTCACAGTCTCCTGTTTCTAGCCTGGTGCCTTAACCATTAGACCAGTGATGGCAAACCTTTTAGAGACCGAGTGCCCAAACACTGGCCCCGCACCTGCCCACCCGCCCCCTGCCCCGCCACTCACCGCCTCCACGGCCCACTGCAGCAGATTACCCAGGTGGCTCAGCAGCGACATGGCGGCCATGCCCTCCACCCGCGCCCCGCAGTATCAACTGTGCATGATGGGGTGCAAGGCTGCCCGGCTGCCATGTCCTTGGCTGTGCTGCTCTGCGCAGGCCGCACTCAGGGGCGACTCTCCTCTGGGGGGGGCTGCTGGTGAGGAGAGGACCACGGGGGGAGGCAGGGCTGGGGCAATGGCACGCGTGCCCACAGAGAGGGCTCTGAGTGCCGCCTCTGGCACACATGCCATAGGTTCGCCACCACTGCATTAGACCAAAATGGCTCTCAATTTGGACCCAGTTGTCTCGCCAGAAGCTCCATCATTTTCTTGTAGAAAACATTTGAAATTAAACCGAAGGTCACGGATTGTACAGTATTGGAACAAGAAGCAATGTCTGTTCAATCTTAACCAAAGACTAATCTCCCTCCCCAACCCCATATTTCACTTGAAGTGTAAGCAGACGTCTTCTTAAAAATAAAGTAAGTTTTTTAAAATGAAGAAGTAGGCAGGATGTGACTCTATTTAGATGACGAGGCTGCCGTTGAAGACTGTTCAGAAGCTTCAGCTCATCCAGCCTGAGGCCACCCAAGGGAATTAATTGTCTATGTCAGATTTCCCCAACCTTTTGGGCACCAGGGACCGATTCTGTGGAGAAAGGTTTTTCCACAGACCTGAGAGTGCGTGGTTTTGTGTGCTACCTCTACACACACACATACACGTAATAGAGGTGTGCTCACAGAAATGTGACACATGTACCCATTTAGTAGGAAAGAGATCTCCAAGAATTTCTGGAGTAAGCTAAAGTTACAAACCTTGGTTGAAACAATGGCTATTGCCCCATATTTTTTTCTTCCTTGACAACTTTTTCTGGGAAGGGAGAATTGTCTTACTTTCCAGATTCTCTTCCAGTGGAGTGAATAAGGTATCTACACTCCAGCCTTCTAGTAACTTCTGTAGCATGGAAAATTAGGAAATGAACATTAGACACAACATCATGCCAACTAAATGTTTCACCAATATTGTCTAAGTCTTCCTTGCTGAAGGCCATTCAGCAGAGCTAGACAGTTACAGATGGCTTATACTGGGAACTGGAGAAGTTATTTTTCTAAACCTTGCACTGGGGAAAATGTGAAATAGCTTCATTTTTTAAAATTAAAACCTGGGCTTGTAATTGCTCACAGAAAGCTATTTAATAAAAACCCGCGTTAAAAGAGCTATCAATCCAGCTCATTTAGGAATAAAAATGCTACTATAATTCACAATCTTCTTTCCCTGTCTTTTCAGGATAGTGTTAATTTGCGCAAAACGAACCCTTTGTGTGGCTTTTTCTATCCTACCTTATGGAGAGAGCTTAAGGATCAGGTGAGAAATTCCAAATTTTGTTACAAGTACCTTTAACTCTGGCGAGCTATCAAGTTGTCATCTTTCTAAGCTTATCTGAAGTCCTTTCTCCCCACCCCCTTTTTTTTTTTACTCTGTTGGATAAGATCATACTGTTCATCCTTGCCATAATATGGTTTTGCTTCAGATTGTATAATATTGATGATTGTTTTAGAATGAGGCTGATTCTTTGTACATTATTTTCAGATTGTTCGGGCCTAGGATTGGATAGGATAGGATAAGATAAGATAAGATGATAAGATAAGATAAGATAAGATAAGATAAGATAAGATAAGATAAGATAAGATAAGATAACCTTTATTGTCATTTTTTACTGTGAGCACACTGGCCCACATTAAAAAAAACAAAGTATATATTTACCTATCCATATATATATATATATATAAGTGTTTTCCGGTGAAGCTGGTCTATCAGAACACTTTAACTCTTTGTCGGCAAAATCTAAATTTAACACAAAAATAGTTTGTTGCAGTAGCATCTGCCTGTAAAAGTTCCTAGATTGGGGTTCAAAGGCAAAAAGCAATAGTAGATTGCTTCGTCCCATATTTGGGTAGACCAGGTGTTCTGATAGACCAGCTTCACCGGAAAACACTTAATTTCTCCTCCCTAGTACAGCTGACAAAAAGCGAGGAGAACCTGTGGCCTAGAGGTTAATATAGCTGCCTAACATGCAGGCGGCCCGGATTCGAATCTCAGAAGGTTATGGCTAGCTAATGAGAGCTAAATAGCTCGAAATAGCTATACTAGTCTCCCTTTAATTCTGTCGGCAAAATTATCCATTTTGAATACTTTCTTAGCAGAATTATAACATTTAAATGAAAGTTTGACTTGAATGTAAAGAGTTAGTCAAATACTGTTAATAGTTAACATACTAAAGTGAGACGGGGCAGGGAAAAAAGGTCTATTTTAGCTGGTATAGAAGATAAGGTGCAATTTCCCCAACTTGCAACCATTCACTCACAGCATTGCTGAAAAAAGTGATTCATGACTGGTCCTTGCACTTACGACCGTCGCAGCACCTCTACGGCTATGTGATCGC
>NW_015388731.1:0-20075 GCF_001527695.2 Protobothrops mucrosquamatus
TTCACATATTTTAATCCCACCACTGTCCATAACATACCTCTTCCGCAGGAGTGAGTGGGGTGGGCCAGTCCCATTGGGTGAGAGTGTTCCTCAGATAGACTGGACCCATGCCATAAAAGGCTTTGAAGATGGCAACCAACATGTTGAATTGGACCCAGAAGCAAACCTGCAACCAGTGCAGTTCCCACAGCACTGGTGTTACCTGGGCCACCCTGGGGGCGCCTAAAGCTGTCTGTGCTGCTGCATTCTGCATCCCATATAGAGCGCATTGCAATAGTCCAAACGTGAGATGATCAGGGCATTCTACCTTTTACCAAAACTGCATCCAGTTCCAGAACCCATAATTCATGCTCTTTGGACATTCAATGAGTTGAATACTCTGTCTCATCTCAGAAAAAAAGAAAAAAAAATCACCATCTTTGTTTCCCTTCTGTCAGCTCTGCATCCAGCTTGGCTGGAAAGCCAAATATGGCTGCTTTGATGTGCTTCCACTGGTCCTGCAAGCCAATGGTCAAGACCCAGAATTATTTGAATTGCCGCCAGAGCTCATCCTGGAGGTGTCGATGGAGCATCCCACGTAAGCATCTTGGCTTCAGATGACAGAAGCCCAGGCTTGTTTGTGATGGGTCAGGTGGGTGACTATCAAAGCAAGATTGTTTGCTGAGACCTCGGGACAGGTTGGCTCGGCTTTTATTTGGTTAAATGATGTCGAGCGTGCCCTTGGAGATAACAGGCAAGCAAAACTGAGCTGAAAGTAATGAATCAGCAAGAATGTTTAGTCCTGAAGCTTTGCAGTTTTTCTCATCTCGGATTTAATCAAAATGAGTTCTTTCTCTCTCTTAGTGATATAATCAGGGAAAACTTTCACCAGATGCTAAGGCCACTGTTACGAAACAGAGTCCAAACATAGATAGCAGGGCCATTATAGTCCAAATTTCCAGTTATTTGTGTTTTTCCCCTTCCAACAGAGTAACTTAACGAGAAGCGGCTGTTGAGGAACTGAGATGCAGTGTGAATTTACAATGAAAGAACCAATAGGTTATCCCAGGGGTAGGCAACCTTGGCTCTTTTATGACTCGTGGACTTCAACTCCCAGAATTCCTGAGCCAGCCATGCTGAGGAGAAAGGGAGAGGTTTCCATGCTGAGCCATGCCGGCTCAGGAATTCTGGGAGTTGAAGTCCACAAGTCATAAAAGAGCCAAGGTTGCCTACCCCTGGGTTATCCAGTCAAAAAAACCAAAAAACGGGGATAGCTTGTTAATACAACTCTCTGTGATTCTTTCTGCAGATATGAATGGTTTAAAGACTTGGACTTGAAGTGGTATGCGGTCCCAGCTGTGTCTAATATGCTCCTTGAAATTGGTGGGTTGGAATTTACAGCTTGTCCTTTCAACGGCTGGTACATGGGGACTGAGATTGGGGTACGGGACTTCTGCGACGCCCGGCGCTACAATATTCTTCAGGTAACCCTTCTGAAGGCTGGGCGGGTGGTGAAGCTGTGTTTTAGGTGGCCAGAGGCATCTGCAGAGCGGCGGGTGCAGAGAATGAAAGCTGTATCATGCCATTTCAGTGAAGCTAGAATAAGACACATTGTCTGTTCCCCGTTTTGTCTGCTTGATCCAGGAAGTGGGGAGAAGGATGGGCTTGGAAACAAATAAACTCTCTTCGCTGTGGAAAGACAAAGCCGTCGTAGAGGTTAACGTTGCCGTGCTCCATAGTTTTCAGGTGAGTGGGAAAAGAGGAGGCAAAAAGTCACTCTTCTCTATTTCTAGCCTCTTCCTTTGCGGTGAGATGGTCTGAAGTTGAGAACTGATGGTGTTTTTTTACCTTCAAAGAAGAAAAGGCTTGGTTGGAGATCTTTGCAAGCCACTAACCCAACCATTGATTGGATCAGTTGCTTCTTAGGGTAAATCATTTGCTCATAATCAATAAGGGAAGCTCTGGAAAGCAGAGAAATCACCAAGAAAGTATGTTCTCAGGGTATCCTGCCGAACTGTATTTATTTATTAACCTTTAATTATATGATTATAGTTAACTTTACTTATTATAATTGTTTAGTATTATCTAAAATATGTTTATCCAATATGTATACCCGGACGGTAGCTTGCTTGTTAAAGCATGGGATTATTGTTGGGGGTTTGGAGTCCCCCATTACCCTACCCCGAATTCCTTATTCCTATCCTTTCCCATACCTGTACTGATCCTACTATTACCCTACCTGTATAAAATCAAATAAAATATTTTTTTTAAAAAAGAAAAGAAAAGGCAGAGAAGGGTTGTTGATGTCCTTCAAAAAATAGTCATCAGTGGCAGCCATACCATTCGGCTGTCACACTAGATTTATTTATTTCTCAATCAATCAATCATATCAAATTATGGAGATGTGATTCGGGGCAGCAAACGTAAGATCAAAAACCAAGAGAACAAAATAAAACAGTAAGAACACAAGTGCGCAGTCTAACTAACCCAATCTATATATGTAAAACAGTGGTGCCAAAAAAATTCCACATTGATGGGCTCACCCACCTCCAGCACCCCGTGCCTGAGGGAACATCCAGGTCTTCAGGGATTAATGTAAAGTCAGTAGTATTTTAAGTGGTCCATGAAAAGATCAAAACTTCAAGAGGCCTCACAGCTCTGGGATCAAAGCCCTGTCCCCTTTTCTTGCACATTGCCACTTTGACTTTTCTGACAACCCCTCCCATGAATGCCCCAGGGAGGCAGTCTGTATTATTTCATTTATTCCTAATTATAGTCAGCCATATTATCTCTGTTGGAAGCCCTTCTTGCTCATTTGAGTAAACACAGGTAATCCTTGACCTTCGAGTGCCGTTGAGCCCAAAATTTCCGTTGTTAAGCAGGACAGTTGTTAAATGATTTTTGCCCCATTTTATGACCTTTCTTGCCACTGTTGTTAGCTGAATTTCTGCAGTTAAATTACTAACATGGTTGCTAAGTGAATCTGGCTTCCCCATTGACTTTGCTTGTCAGAAAGTCGCAAAACATGATCACATGATCCCGGAACATTGCAACCGTCCTAAGTACATGCCAGTTGCCAAGTGTTCGAATTTTGATTACTAACAAAGTGTTGTTAGTGAATCTGGCTTCCTCATTGACCCTGCTTGTTAGAAGGTTGCAAAAGGGGGTCACATGACCCTGGGACACATGACTCTGGAACGCTGCAACTGTCATAAGTACATGCCAGTTGCCAAGTCTCCAAATTTTGATTATGTAACCACGGAGATGCTGCAATGGTTGTGTGAAAAATGGTCATAGGTCACCTTTTTCAGCGCTGTTGTAACTTCAAACAATCACTAAACACATGATTGTAAGTCGAGGACTACCTATAAAGCCATGGACTTGTGCCTGAAAGTTTTAACCAACATGTACACTGGAATTAAGTAAGTTTTGCATTTCTGTGACTCTTCTAGAAGCAAAGCATCACCATCATGGACCACCATTCTGCTGCTGAATCATTCATGAAATATATGCAGAATGAATATCGGATCCGCGGTGGGTGTCCGGCAGATTGGGTTTGGCTGGTTCCTCCCATCTCCGGTAGCATTACGCCTCTCTTCCACCAGGAGATGTTGAATTACATTATTTCACCATTCTATTATTATCAGGTGAGCTAAGCACAGTTCAGTTGATCGCGTGGTTCACATTAGCCTCTTTCAATTCAAAACCAGCAATGTTTTCCACGAAAACATTATTCTGGCTTTTGTAATTATTTTGTTTTTAATTTCTTGATTAGATTTTTTTTTTAAATCCCACCTTCATTACTTTATGTAATTTAAAATGACAAACTTAGCTAACATTCCTTCCTCCTTCTATCTTCCCCACAACAATCCTGTGAGGTAGGTTGGGCTGAAAGAGAGTGACCTGGCTAAGTCAGCCAGCTTACTTGCATGCCTCAGGTGGGATTAGAACTCGCAGTCTCTTGGTGATTGGCTAAAGTTACCCAGCCAGCTTTCATGCCTAGGGTGGAACTGGAACTCACAGTCTCCTGATATCTAGGCCAGAACTTTAACAAACATGAATTGGCTTCCGTTATATTGGAGCTGATATATCAGGGAAATATAGGATGGATGGATGGACGGATGGAGTAATTTCCCCAGTTCCTAAGTATTATTCCCATGTAAATTGAGTTCAGATCTCTGGTTCACCTCTGCCACCAGCTAATTCAAACTTAGTCCTGCCTTCCTTCTTTTATCCTTATCACACATTTTGTCTAGTCCTAAACATAACTTCAGAAGAGGTAGTTTTGGGGAGCAAGAAATAGCTTAGAACATTATTAAAGAAGCAAGTGTTTCTTATCAACACTAAGTATAAATATACTACAATTAGGCTTGGCAATGATTTGTCAAAGGGTAACCTCCTTGAAGTCATCCTTAACTGATAGCAGTGTCCAAGTATCTCTGTGATTCCTGGATTCCTGGATTCCTAAAAGATTTCAGAATGGCCCAGAAGTGGACAAGGATCCTTAGGAAGAGATACAATTCACCAGTGCCCCAAGTTCAATTTAGGAAGTGCAAAAATCCCATTGTTTTCCACAACAAGGGAGAAAAGGGATAGAAGCAGAATGAGGAAAGAGCCAGTGAAGAAAACATTTGCAGGAGAAGTGATAGGTCTGTGGATTCAGTGATAGCTTTATAAGCAAAATTGGGTAACTGGCTTAAATCCTGGTAATCTGACTTTGAAATGTCCAACTTCTCCCTATTCTTCAAGGTGGATGCATGGAAAACACATATCTGGAAAGATGAGAAACACAAGCCAAAGAAAAGAAAAATCAGATTCTGCATATGGGCCAAGTAAGTTTCCAGGACAAGTTTATAATATCTGTCTGACAATCCACTCACGGATCTGGATCAAAGCAAATGTTCCTCTTCGCAGGGCCGTGTTTTTTGCATCCTTGTTGATGCGAAGAGCCATGGCAGTCAGGATCAAAGCAACGGTGCTCTATGCCACAGAAACGGGGAAATCAGAGACTCTAGCTCGAAAGCTGGGTGACATGTTCAATTGTGCCTTCAGTACCAAGGTAAGATGCCTGTGATTGACCGTGAACAATAAATATTGTTTTGCTTGTGAAGAAGAGCAATATTATTACAGATATTTAGAAAATAGTGCAGTGTCCCTGCCTTCCAGTTGTGTAAAGCAGAGACAGGGTTGATAAAATAGGTAAGGTAGCTTTTATGAATAGAATAGAATAGAATAGAATAGAATAGAATAGAATAGAATAGAATAGAATAGAATAGAATAGAATTGGAAGGGACCTTGGAGGTCTTCTAGTCTACCCCCCCCCCTCAAGCAGGAGAACCTATACCATTTCAGAAAAGTGACTGTCCAGTCTGTTCTTAAAAACCTCCAGTGATGGAGCACCCACAATTTCTGAGGGCAAGCTGTTCCCCTGGTTAACTGTCCTCACTGTTAAGAAGTTTCTCCTTAATTCCAGGCTGCTTCTCTTTTTGATCAGCTTCCAACCATTGTTTCTTGTCCTGCCCTCTGGTGCTTTGGAGAATAATATGACTCCCTCTTCTTTGTGGCAGCCTCTCAAATACTGGAATACTGCTATCATGTCAGCCCTGCTTCTTCTTTTCTTTAGGCTAGCCAAACCCAAGTCCTGCAGCCGTTCTTCATATGTTTTAGTCTCCAGCCTTGGATCATCTTAGTTGCTCTTCTCTGAACTTTTTCCAGGGTCTCAACATCTTTTTTGTAGTATGGTGACCAAAATGGGTTGCAATATTCCAGGTGTGGTTTTATAAAGTGGTACTAATACTTTGCGTGATATTGATTCTATGCCTCTGTTTATACAACCGGGATTGTATTAGCTTTTTTGGCGGCTGCTGCACATTGCTGGCTCATAGTCAATTGATCGTCCACTAGGACTCCAAGGTCCCTCTCACAGTTACTGTTTTGAGCCAGGTCTCACCTAATCTGTACTTATACCTTTGGTTTTTCCTGTCTAAATGTAAAACTTTGCTTTTCTCCACATTAAAACTCATTTGTTGGATAGGGCCCTTTGTTTCAGTTTGTCAAGATCTTTTTGAATCCTGAGCTTTAGGGAAGCTTTTAGAGAAGGTTGTCTTCCACAATGTATCATGTCAGTACCGAAGTTTGGCTATGTTCTTAAGTAACCTGTGTCCCCTTGAACCTAAATTGAAAACTGTTTCATATTAGAGCTTTGTAGCACTTTAGGTTGGTTTTTTTTTAAAGTGCTCCAAAGAACACATGGACATTCATTCTTGAATAGCTCAACTTCTGCTTGAAACTATGAAATACCATTATCAATAAAAATAGAAGGATACATCAATTCCCACAATTGATGAAAGGCTGCAAAAGTTCATAGAGTTTGCAGAGATGGCTAAATTGACTGCTTTGATTAAAGAAAAGAACGCAGTTAATTTGATTTCTACTTGGAAACCACTTTTGGACTTTGTGCTTGAGGTGGGAAAAAAAAGAAACTTTGATTTTGGGTTTTGCTGATTAAATAGGTTTGTTGTTATAGAAATGGCTAGTAAATACTATTATATAACAAATGTTTTTTATTATTACCGTATTCTATTGCACTAAAAGGGATTGAAAGTCAATGCTTTTCTTTTTCTTTTCCCCTCTCCCCTACCCTTTTTTCCCTTCCCCTTTCCACCCTTATTTTCCCATTTTCATTTTTCTTTATTTTCTTTCTGTATTTTATATTTTGATAAACAAGTAAAATATTGAGAACAGAAATGCCATTACCAATAAGTCTTGACCATTGCCTAGAGCAGCAGTCGCCAAGCTTTTGGGCAACAGGGACCAGTTTCGTGGAAGGCAATTTTTCCATGCATTGGGGAAGGAGGAGGAGCATGCAAACTAGATCCCTCGCATGCTCAGTTTACAGTAGGGTTCATGCTCCTATGACAGTGGTGGCGAACCTATGGCATGCATGCCACAGGCTGCACTCAGAGCCCTCTCTGTGGGCACGCGCACCGTCGCCCCAGTCCTAGGCCTTCAGCTGGGTTTTATAAAACCTTTTCGCTTTAGTTCAATCAGTCAATTTCAACTTCTCGTGGGGAAAAAAAAGATCTTGCAAAGTTGGAATTGATTGATTGAACTTTTTAGTCCCACCCAGTCTACCGTTACCACCACAGCTACGCTCACCCAATGGGCCACACCCACCCAATGGGCCACACCCACCCAGCACTCGACAGTGCATAAGTGGGTTTTGGGTTGCAGTTTGGGCACTCAGTCTCTAAAAGGTTCGCCATCACTGTCCTATGAGAACCTAATGCCTGATGATCTGAGGTGGAGCTGAGGGGGTGATGCTAGCGCTGGGGAGTGGCTGCAAATGCAGATGCAGTTTGCTCGCTCACCCGCTGCTCACCTCCAGTTGTGAGCCCCGGTTCCTAACAAGCCACGGACCAGTACCGATCCTTGGCTCAAGGTTTGAGGATCCCTGGTCTAGAGCAGGGGTCCCAATCCCCATCCGTGGACCAGTAACAGGCCGTGGCATGTCAGCAACCGGTCTACACAAACAAGCAAAGCCCCGTCCATGGGATGCAGGCAGCACACAAAACCACACACTCTCCGGTCTGCAGAAAAACCTTTCTCCACAGAACCGGTCTCTGGTGCCCAAAAGGTTGGGGACCTCTGGTCTAGAAGACCTTATGGTCTGACTATATGTTTCCCACTTCTGAAAAAAGATGGACAATGAATATTGTTTTTTGCCTCAAAATGTTTTATCCACTTACATCTACCTTCTTACAGTTCCTGATAACATTTCTTTCTCCTTTTAGGTTACCTGTATGGGTGATTACAACCTAAGAGACCTTGAGAAGGAAACTCTTCTTCTGGTGGTCACCAGCACTTTTGGAAATGGCGATGCCCCAAGCAATGGCAAAGTAATATTTTTAATTCATGCTATATATACAGATTTTCCATAATCAGTCAGACTGTTCGTGCCATATAACGGTCTTTCTTTTTTTATTATAGACTCTGCAGAATGCCCTCTTGTCTATGAAACAACTGAGTAACAAATTCCGGTAATTACTTCCAGAATTTTGATTATCCCAGTTAACCGATTCCTATTCTTTATTGAATCTTTTAAATGCCCTTCTTTTAAGATGGACTGCTATTTCATCTAATATAATTTAAACCAGCTTGCCCCAGTTTGGAATTCTCTGTATTGATTATAACTTCAGTGGTTTCAGTGGGAATCAACAGCTCATAATTTGATGGCAATGGAACTACTTCTGAAAACCATCTGCTAGGATATCCATGGACTTCCTCATACAGTTGGTTGCTCACTATGAAAAGAGACTGCTGAATTAGATGGGCCAGGGATCCAATCCAGCAGTGCGCTGAATATGTACCTATGTTTTATCACACCCCCCCCCGCAAATGGAAAATGATGGTTGAGTCCAAAATGGATAGATGACACAAATTGGGGGAGCAGACCTACAGCAAAAGTTTATTCTCTGTTTTAAACAGGAATATGTCCTCTCTCTATCTGGAAGTATAGGAAATTAAACCTTCTCTTCCCAAAGCTCATATCTAACTTTTGAGCTAATGTTCCCATCACCTCTGCCTTCGTATCATCTATTTGAAAGTGACTCCCCATCTTTCTTAAGGATGTTTCAGATGGTGGTTAAAAAAGGGTTATAAAAGATAGACTAGAGGTAGAACTGGTTCTGGTTTTTAATTGATGTGCTAGCTATTAGGTGACTGTATGATCCTATTTTTTACAGTATTTTTTATTATTGGAATTTTATTGGTATGTTTTTATTGGTATGTTCATCACAACCTCTGGTGAAGTGGGCGGCATACTAGTAGAGTAATACAAATGACTTTATTTCTTTATTTGCGCATTTATTTATCTTGATCAGCAGGCCCCCAGCTGATATGAAACCTGTTAAGTATAATAGATAAAAATGTTGGTTGGCTATAAAAGTATTCTCAGTTCTATCAAGCTGCAGGCTTGTGAACTTTTCAATAGATTGTTAGCAGAGGTACTTCAACAGGGACAATCTCAGAAGGAAAAATGCCTGTGTTAAAATGAGATCTCTTCCAACACACATATTTGTCCATGGTTGTATATATATATATAAAAAACCAGCATTAATGCAGCTTTTCTCTTGAAACAGGTATGCAGTTTTTGGCTTGGGTTCAAGCATGTATCCAGAATTCTGTGCCTTTGCCCGTCTTGTGCACCAAAAACTTGCACAGTTGGGGGCATTTCCAATCAGCCCAATGGGTGAAGGAGATGAACTCAATGGGCAAGAAGAAGCTTTTCGGAACTGGGCCATTCTTACATTTCAGGTAACCATAATAATCTTGATGCACAGTGAGTCTTGGAGTTTGCAATGTCTCTGCAGGGGATAGCAGAATCCAGTGTCTTTCAAACTTGGCAACTTTCAGATGTGTGGACTGCAACTCCCAGAATTTCACAGACAGGACGAGGAATTCTGGGAGTTGAAATTCACACATCTAAAAGTTGCCAAATTTGAAAAAACACTGCTTTAGCTTAATTTCCTGGGAGAAAAGAGAGGTTTAAGGTTTGGCCCAGCCCCAAAACATTATTTATCCCAGAAACGAAGAATCTAAATGAGATGAACATAGAACAGGAAAAATGAATGTATTTGACTTCTATAGGAAGGTAGCCTTAGAATACAGATAGTTCTCATTTAGCAACCACAATTGGGACTGGCAATTCCAGTCAAGCAAAGAGTTTACTAAATAAACTCACAACTGGACTTAGGGTCTTCTTCAGCTTTCACTGACTTTACAAGCTGTGAAGGTTGTAAATGCAAGGATCAGTCTTAAAATTGCTTTTTATCACCTTCCTAAATAAGGCAGTCATTTAACAAAAACTACTTGTATATTGCTATACAAGTATATTGCTGTTTTACTTCCTGTTTCTTCTTGCAGAAACCTGTGTAGAGTCTGTGTTGACACCACACTGCCGATTAGCCATGCTATTGAATTAACAGGCAGCATTCTCGGTCTTTCTCCTCTCATTCCCAATGGTGTCCCTAGTTATCCATTAAATTGTTCTAAGAAACAATGGGGCTAATCTTCTAATCCAGCTTTGCTTCCTAAAGAAGCAAATCATGTCACTTCCATGCATAATGGATGGTAATTACATTGAAAACTCTCACTTTCCTTCTCCATGCACACATTAGTGAAGGCCTCCCGAGAAGTGTGAAAGCTGTATTGTTTGTGTGATCCTTGCAGTTGCTGTGCTGTGAATTGAAAATGTGTTTTTAAGCAAGCCACTTGACTGAAATTAATTTCATTTACTTTCAACCCCTAACTGGAAGGTTCAAGATGACTAACCCAAAGGCCCAAGACGATTACATAGAGTCCTCGATAACTTTCATCTATTCTTTTTATATATATTTGAAAAGACGGCCTGTGAAACTTTTGATATCCGCGGAAAGCACAGGATCCTGTTACCAAAAGAATATACATGTAAAGAAACCTGGAACCCCAAGAATTTTAGGATTGTATATGACTCTCAGCCGTTGGCTTTAGAGAAAGGTATGTTTTCCTCTGATCCCTTAAATGCCTTTATTTTTAACTGAATGATATTATCATCACTTTGATTCTTTTTAATCAGTATTTTTCAATCCTGGTGACTCTAAGATACATGGACTTTATGCTGGCTGTGGAATTCTGGCTGTTGAATTCCACACTTCTTAAAGTTGCCAAGGTTGGAAAACAGGGTTTAATTCATGAAATATATCCTAGTAGATATTAGGGAAATATTTTAAAATCAAAAGGGATGTGTTCTGAACTTGAACAAAATATCATATTTTTAGGGTTTTGTTCCAAATTCAAGACAAAATTTGTCTTGAGTTATTCTACCCTAGGGAACAATGGCAACTTGAAACAAAGCAAAGATGGAATAAAAATTAATGCTGACTCCTGTCTACAGCACAACTTACATAAAAGTGGACAAGGGCAAGATTTAAAATAAATATCTATATTTTTAATTTTTTAAAAAATCATACATATTTTTATATTATTTTACATTATTTTATTTGTACATTAGCAAATGGATAGCTGTGTAGCTACTCGCATTTCTGTTCTAACGAATAAAAAGGGGAAAAAAACCAAGCAGTTGTTTCAGATTCTCATTGTTCCATACACACTATGCTGAATTTGTTCCATCATTAAAAGGTGCCAATTGTATGTTTCCAATTTTATGTTTTATTCTAAGCTCATAACAAAGTATATTCCCCATTTTGTGCCCGTCCATTGGGTGACAATATAATTTCAATTATACCCTTGAAATCATAACTGCCTAATCACATTTTCCAGTTCTGTTCTCTATCTTATGGCAGATGAATTATAGATAAATCGTTAATAAACTAAAATTGACATTTGCTTCTCTTCAATTAGTCCACTTGTATGTGTTAACAACCACACAACAACCACAAAATACAGATTTTGGTTGTGCAGAGATCCACTTCAAAAGGCAGTCAGGTAGTCCTTGAATTACAACCTGTTACTTAATAGTTGTTTAAAGACTTGAAAAAAGTAGGTTATGACCTGTTCTCAAAATTACGACTACCACATTCATACACAATCACACACACACACATGTCCTAGAGCCATATTATGGCATTTGGGGCACTGGGCAACTAGCTCACATTTATGACTGGTTGCAGCATCACATGGTCATGTGAATGCAATTTGCAATGTTTTTTGCCATTTTCCAGCCAAAAACGTCCATTAGATAAGTTGGATTCAGACTACATGATCTGCTTAACGACTGCAGCGATTGGCTTAACAATAGTTGTAAAAATGGTTGCAAAACCAAGCCCAGTCATTTAATGACTCAACGTATAACTTACAACCAAAATGCCAGGCTCAATTGCAATTGTAACTCAAGGACTACCCATATGTGATAGGAGTGCAACCAGGTATGCAGGTTACTGAGAACACCTCAAAAACAGCTGCATCTTTCCCACAGCTGCTCCAGCATCTTGGGGGAAATTGCACTGGGTTTAAGATGTCTTGGGATGGTTTTGAGGTCTTATCTGGAATGGTCCAAATTTTTTTTAGCTGTGGCAAAAGACAAGTTTGTTTCTGTTTTCTCTGTAGCACTTGGTGATATTCATGGGAAAAATGTAGTTCCACTGATCCTCAAATTTCGGCAGAATCTTCAAAGTTCACAGTCCAGGTATTCTTTCATGCTTCCTGTTTTTTATTTTGAACCCATTAAACATCTAACTGCCCATAAGCATGCGTTCAAATTTGCAGAAAGATGTTATTTTTAACTTTGTGCCATGCAGAGGTTGTATTAGCCATTGTGTACTTAGATATGCATTTTGATCAGAACTGACTAAACTTTTCCATGTGATTATATATACAAGCATATAGTTTATATCAATAAAAGAATTACATTTTACCAATAAATAGTTAAATATAATTGTTCCAAAATAAAATAACGTTGAAAATCACTGATTTTAGCTCAACACAAGGAAGAGAGACACTTCTTTTTAAGGGCCAAAAGCTAAATTCAGTCTTTAAAAGACCTGTCAAGAGTTGTATGTGGCAATAAAGATGGGCTAAGAAGAAGAAGAAAAATCATTTTTAATCTTCCCTTTTCTTGCTGGAAAAGGTATTAACATTTTTCAATCTCTTGGCGTGAGTCAATTACATTTTAAATGTTTAGGAGGTTAAAATCCTTGTCTAAAGAGATGCTCAATCATCCAAGTCATGGTGGTCCCAGTCAGGATCGAACTCTGTGGGCAGAGTTAGCCTGCAATACTGCATTCTGACCACTGCGCCACCAGGACTCCAGGTCATGGTGGTCCCAAAGGTGCTTTTTCAAAAAGGCAACTGAATTTTCTTGGGTTTTTTCCTTTGAAAAACGTTTCATTTTTCATCCAAGAACTGAAAAAGCTTCTTGGATGAGAAGTGAAACATTTTTCAAAGGAAAAAGACAAGAACGTTCAGTTTCCTTTTGGAAAAAGCATCTTTGGGATTTAAAATCCTCGCTGTACATCTCGTTAGTTTATGGGAGCTTATGGCTTATGGCTTCCCTCCACTAAAAATATAAAGACATGTATTAAAGTTCAAAAGTTTTCCCATAAATGGTGTCAAACAACTATAACGCTTCCCGCATGAAGTTTGAGAAGTATCCTGTCTATGGTTTTAATAAGGAAATCCTGTGACGGTTGACCTAAAACGAGTTTGTGTTTCCCTTTCCTTTTTCAGCCGTGTTACCATGCTAATTAAACTTTCCTGTGAAACCAATCAGGAAATCAACTATCTCCCAGGAGACCATCTTGGGATCTTCCCTGAAAACCAAAAAGCTTTGGTTGATGGCATCATATCCCATGTTGCAGATGCTCCTCCATTCAATGAAATCATTAGACTGGAAGCATGCTGTGATCGTAAGTCTGGAGTCCTCTTTCCAACTTTTTTTTGCCATGGGATATGAGTGGATATCTTTATAAATAAAGGTGCGTTTTGGCTCATGAAAGGGACAACGCATATCCAGGTGAATTTGGAGTGAACAAGGAAAGGAAAAGGATACCTCTGCTATCTTAGCATTCAGCTCTTTTCTCTTTGGGCAAGAGTAGGCAGCATTTTAGCCTTTCACCTTCCAAAGGGAACTCATGGTGAAGGGATGGCCTTATCAGAAAGGGTGTGTGTGTGTGTGTGTGTGTGGAATTTGGGGCTTTCTTTGTTCAATTTGGGGTGTGGCATTTTCGCTAGCTATTTTTCCCCTGAGTAAAATAGGCGTGTTAAGTCAATTGAGAGTTTAACGCTCCTGTTTTACTACTTTCACACTCCAAAATGGGAACGCCATTCATTACAAATTGGGCAGAATGACTCAAACCCTCTGGAGATGAGGTATCCCCTGCAGGGATGAGATTGACTTCAATTAACAGTTCAGGTCAACAGGAAAGACTATTTTGGAAGGCAACTGGTCAGATATATTTATTTTAGACTTAGATGAAGTCTCTCTTTCTTCTGTTGACTCTCAGAATATATTCTCACCCATTTCCTCTTTCATTCCAGGTGACTACTGGACTCCTTACAAAAAGTTTCCAGCATGTACACTGGCACAAGCTTTGATGCATTTCCTTGATGTAACCTCTCCTCCTTCCCAGCAGTTGCTAAGATCTTTTTCCCAGCTGGCAAAAGATGAAAATGAGAAGGAAAGGCTGAATCTCTTGTGTCATGTGAGTTTGGGATCAGTTACGGGCAGGGAGAAAAAATAGTACTTGTAGAACATGTCTCTGTTTCACCTGCTAGCACCTGGTCAACCATGGTTGATCTCCAAAAGTTAGGCAAGGTTGGACTCAGTGCTAATACCAGTTTACAATGCCTTGGTAAGACCACACTTGGAATATTGCATCCAGTTTTGGTCACCATGATATAAAAAAGATGTTGAGATTCTAGAAAGAATACAGAGAAGAGTAACAAAGATGAATAGAGAGCTGAAGGTTAAAACATATAAAGAACGGTTGCTGGAATTGGGTATGTCTAGTTTAATGAACAGAAGGACTAGGGGTGACATGATAGCAGTGTTCCACTATCTCGGGCTGCCACAAAGAAGAGGGGGTCAAGCTGTTCTCCAAAGCACCTGAAGGCAGGACAAGAAGCAATGGATGGAAACCAATCAAGGAGAGAACCAACCTAGAACTAAGGAGAAATTTCCTGACAGTGAGAACAATTAATAATCAATAGAACGACTTTCCTCCAAAGTCTGTGGGTGCTCCAACACTGGAGGTTTTTAAAAAAAAGATTGGACGACAATTTGTCTGAAATAGTATAGAATTTTTTGCTTGATCAGGGGTTGGACTAGATAGAAGACCTCCAATGTCCCTTCCAACTCTGTTATTCTGTTAGTGCTTGGGTGGGAGACCATCAGGAGATTGCATGGCTGTGTAGACCATACTGGGAAGCTGAAAAAATTCCAATAGCAGATCACTTTTGTCCTGCTACTAAAAAAGCTACATTGACATGTCTGTATAGTCATGTGGATTCAAGCTCAACTCAAGAGGGGCTTTAATATAGCTACAATAGTGCAACCCCAGTGAACTGATTCGGGATCGGTAACATAATAACTTTGTTTAGGATAGCACATTTTCATCTCTGGCTTTGAGTCAAACTGATGCCTATTGTAGTTATTTCTATGCTCATTTCCAGTTTTATATTTATGTTATCCAATTTTATACGATGCCATTATTTCTACGACAAGCTGCACCTCCATTTCGGAGGAGATATAAATATAAATCGATGCATAAACACCAGGTACCGGAGTGTCTATATGTTTGCTTTTCACTGTAGAATTTGGAGGAATACAACAAGTGGAAATTTTACAACAGCCCTACTATCTTGGAAGTCCTGGAGGAATTCCCATCCATCAGGATCTCAACATCCTTTTTACTCTCTCAGCTGCCTTTACTCAAGCCCAGATATTACTCGATCAGTTCTTCGCAGGATTGGGAGCCTCAGGAATTACATTTGACTGTGGCAGTGGTGACCTATAGATCTAAAAGTAAGTGGGTTTTCTGTTCTGAAACTCCATTGGCCCTGTGTTTGCGCTGATCCTTCATTAAATGTGAGAGCTGCTTTGGTCTAGTGTGGTTAAAGCACCAGGCTAGGAATTAGGAGACCGAGAGTTCTAGTCCCACCTTAGGCATGAAAACTGGCCTGGTGACCTTGGACCAGTCATTTTTTTCTCCACCAAGCCCACCTCACAGAATTGTTATTGTGAAGAAAAATAAGAGGAGGAAGGAGGATTAGCTATGTTCATCATCTCGAGTTATTTAAAAATAATAAAGCAGAATAAAAAAAATTAAAAACGTGCTTTTGAACAGCTCAACAAATATTAGCATCCCAAGGGTATATCCTTTTTCCAGCTGTGCTAGGAATCATCCTTTCTTGGAGGTGGCAAAAAGTTCCTGCAACTTTTTATCAACTCCAAGAAAGAAGAGTAAATACAGGTGGTCCTCAATTTACGACCACAGTTGAGCCCAAAATTTTGGTTGCTATGCGAGACAATTGTTGAATTTTGCCCCATTTTACGACCTTTCTTGCCACAGTTGTTAGGTGAATCACTGCAGCTATTAAGGTGGTAACCTGGTTGTTAAGTGAATCTTCCTCATTGACTTTACTTGTAAGAAGGTCGCAAAAGGTGATCACATGACCCTGGGAGACTGCAACCATGATAAATATGAGTTGCCAAGTATCTAAATTTGGATCACATGACCATGGGGATGCTAAAATGGTTGTGTGAAAAATGGTCACAAGTCACTTTTTTCAGTACCATTGTAACTTTGAATGTGCCCTAAATGAACTGATGTAAGTTGAGGACTACTTGTACCCTGAATTCTTGGGAGTCTTCTCCAAAAGGAAAGTTCAAAAGCATTAATACTCTTCTTATCCTCTGAGTAGGGCCTGCTAAAATCACCATACAGCAAAGTCTGTCTACTCTCCTATAACCTTTCTTGCAATTTCAGTTCAACCTTCTCAAAATACTTCACAAAAACATCATATGTGTGGTCTTTTTTCTCCCCCTTTCTTCTCAGATGGAAAAGGTCCAGTGCACCATGGGGTTTGCAGTACTTGGCTGAACACGATGGACCTGAAAAAGACAATCCCCTGTTTTATTCGCAGGTAAAGTTGCAGATGAAAAGTAGCTGGTAATAAAAACTTCTGTTAGGGGTGTAAAGCATATGGACTAATTTCTGAAAAGCCTATGAATTAATTTCTGTAAAGCATATGGACTAATTTCTGTGCTGTTCAAAGACCTGTAAATAGAAATTAAGATAAGGGGATGGGCTGCATCTTAGCCTTTTCTCTAAGTAAGAAGGAAAAGAAAGATAAAAGCAGACCAACGAGGCCTAAACATTTCCAGATGGCATAGGTAGTATCTATTTCAATGTACAGGTAATCTTCACTTATCAACTGCCTCATTTAGCACCCATTTGAAGTTGTAAAAAAATGAAGGTGTAAAAGAACAGCGTTATCACCTCCTCACATTTACAACTGTCACATTGTACCATGGTCACATAACAATAACAATAACAATAATAATAATGAAGTTGGAAGAGACCTTGGAGGTCATCTAGTCCAACCCCTTGCTCAGGCAGGAAACCTTATACCATTTCAGACAATTGGCTGTCCAGTCTCTTCTTTAAAACTTCCAGTGTTGGAGCATTCACCGCTTCTGGAGGCAGGTTGTTCCACTGGTTAATTGTTCTAACTGTCAGGAAGTTTCTCCTTAGTTCTAGGTTGCTTCTCTCCTTGATTAGTTTCCACCCGTTGCTTCTCGTCCTGCCTTCAGGTGCTTTGGAAAATAGCTTGACTCCCTCTTCTTTGGGGCAGCCCCTGAGATATTGGAACACTGCTATCATGTCACCGCTCCTCCTTCTCTTCATTAGACCAGACATACCCAATTCCAGCAACCGTTCCTTATATGCTTTAGCCTCCAGTCCCCTAATCATCTTTGTTGCTCTTCTCTGTCCTCTTTCTAGAGTCTCAACATCTTTTTTACATCGTGGTGACCAAAACATGATTGCATTTGCATGCTTCCTAAGTTGCTTGTGACATACAGAATTCATGGGGAACACAAAAGTAACATTGCAAATCAATCACATGATGTTTTGCAAAGAGGAAGTGTCATAAGTCCACGGTGGTCATGTAATTTTCTGCTTAGCGACCACAATGTTTAGCAATGGGATTGCCAGTCCCAGTTGTGATCACTAAGTGACAACTACTTCGATCTGTTTGAAAGCTAAAGAGATTAAGATACACGATGTGTTGCAAAATCATCTGAGAAGAGATATTTGCACTTCATGCTTCTCTGGGAGTAAGATATTTATTTGTCTTGTCTAGTGCTGATGGATTTCGACTTCCAAAGGATCCAAGGAAACCCTGTATCCTGATTGGTCCCGGCACAGGAATTGCTCCTTTTAGAAGCTTCTGGCAACAACGACTTTTTGACTTAGAAAATAAAGGTGAGGGCTTTGCTACTTTCTGAGCGATCTGGTTGGACAAATCCACAGGTAACTGAAATGGGCAGTGATTAGGGGTTGGCATTATATACAGTACCACTTTATAGTGCTTTACAGCCCTCTCTGAGCGGTTTACAGAGTCATCATATTGCCCCCAACAATCTGGGTCCTCATTTTTACCAACCTTGGAAGGATAGCAGGCCGAGTCAACCTTGAGCTGGTCAAGATCGAACTCCTAGCAGTGAGCAGTGACTTAGCCTACAATACTGCATTCTAACCACTGTGCCACCATGGCTCTAATTAGAAATTAGACTTTCTAATTTCTTATGTTTGGGTCATGGCATACAAGCCTTACACTTTTGGAACACCTGCTTAATTCTGTGAAGTAGATCTCGAAAAGAGAACACATTAAGCTAGGCCAGGGGTAGGCAACCTTGGCTCTTTTATGACTCATGGACTTCAACTCCCAGAATTCCTGAGCCAGCCAAGCTGGCTCTTGAATTCTGGGAGTTGAGGTCCACGAGTCATACAAGAGCCAAGCTTGCCTACCCCTGAGCTAGGCCTAAAGGTAAATCCCAAGTTAGTCTGAGGCAGGTTTTATGCTTCCTTCATGAGACTCATGTTCATGTGTCCCATGCAGAGCTGCAGTTAAATCATTAAATTGTGGTTTTGCAACATGGCTTTGCGCCTCTTAGATGACACTGTGAGTTATTTCTCTTCTTTCAAAATGTGATCACGTTGCTGCATTTAGGGTCCCCCCTCCCCGTTCATTCTGCTGATTGGGACACAAACACTGCCTTGAGCTGCATAAGGAGCCTAGTCGATTTTGGTCTTCTGGTTTATAGGGATCCAAGGGAGGGGTCTGATCCTGCTGTTCGGCTGCCGACACTCCAACCTGGACCACCTCTATCGAGAAGAAATGGCGGAGATGCATCAGAAAGGGATTCTCCAAGCGGTCTACACAGCTTACTCCAGGGAGCCTGGGAGTCCCAAAGTAAGTCTCAGTTGCCTCTTGCCTTGGATACTTTGCTCAGAGCAGAGCAATAAATTGTATCCAGGAAGTCCTGGGTTCAGTCTCTGCTCTCACCGATTAAAAAGAGGGGGAGCACAAAGATAGTAAGGAAGCAGGGTGGCCAAAAGCAGCACAGTGCAGGTGGTCCTCAATTTACAACAGTTCCTTTAGTGACCGTTCAAAGTTACAAGGGCACTGAAAAAAAAATGACTGATGGCCATTTTTCACACTTACGACCGTTACAGCCTCCCCATGGTCACGTGATCAAAACTCGGATGCTTGTCAACCGACTCGTATTTATGACGGTTGCAGTGTCACCTTGGGGACCTTCTAACAAGCATAGATCAACTTGTTAACAACTGTGTTACTAACTTAGCCACTGCAGTGATTCACTTAACAACTGTGGCAAGAAAGATCGTAAAACAGGACAAAACTCACCTAACAAATGTGTCGGTTAGCAACAGAAATGTTGGGCTCAATTGTCGTAAGTTGAGGACTACTTGTACATAATCTCTAACTACCTAAGTAACCTCATCAATGCAAGTGTGTATGGCAGAAACCCCACACTTGCTTGCAGTGATGAACGTACCCAGTTGGGTCAGGAAAATTCTGCAAGCAAACAACCAACTTCCAAGAGGACCAAGAAGTTCACAGTTCAACTCTGAGCTACAGAAAGTCTCTTCTAATAGTATATACATTATGGGTGCCATACTCTAAAATACTAGGATTCACTAGTTATTTGTCCCAGCTGTGGCATAGATTGTCTAACTGTTTCGGTGATAGATACCCTAGTGCCTTCAAAATGTTTTGAAGTATACTTCAACTTTCCCCTTCCCTTCTCTTCTTCCTTACTTTTGGAGTGTAAGTTTATTAGTCTTTTTTTTAAAAAAGAATTATTTGCTTGTAATTCGCTCTGCTCTAAAAAGCTTTGTAGCCAAAGCACTCCAATTCCATGCTTCCAACAGATAAATGAATCTCATAATCCTGGCCACCAGCCTTGCTGGGGAGGGCTAATGGGAACTGTAAGCCAGAAACCTCTGGCAAGCAGTAGACTAATGATCCAGCTTATTAAGTGATTAAATACTGCAGCTCTCTTAGAAAAA
>NW_015388731.1:20258-47337 GCF_001527695.2 Protobothrops mucrosquamatus
TCTGATGAAGCTCAGCTGTGTGAGGAGCATGAGTCAGATTCGGAAGGCTCACACCTGGATGTGCTAATTGATGCTCGCAGGCGTCGTCAATTAGCAAGAGAAAAACAACAGCAGTCTATGCGACTACTCCAAAGTAAAAGGAGAAGGCAATGAGAGGCAACGCCCTGGGACTGCTGTATAAAAAGGGGAGGTGTGGGCAGTGCTGGTTGCTGAAGGCAACCATTTGCAAAGTGCTTCTTGGAATCCTGGTCTGTTCGTCTTGTTTGCAAGGTGTTCCTGTGGACTATTTCCTTCCTTTGGACTTGAGTTTTGCTGTTTGTGTTTTGGACTTATTGACAGGTTTGTCACCCAAATAAAAGGGATTTTGTTTTGTTTTAAAGTCTCCAGCCTATTGTATCAGCAGGGGTTTGGTCCTTGTGCCTCTAACAAGGACGGCAATAGGCTGGGATAGAACACCCCGGTGAAAGTTCTCAACTCATGTCTTGGCATCTGGGATCATCCAGGCTTTTGGTATTTCTCAACTAAAAGGGGGCTGAGTTATTTGATTGAATGGCTTTAGGAATGATCCATGTGGGCCAGGAAATGTCTTCGAGGGACACAAATGCTAGTCACTGTATGCCGTGGGAAGCCTGAAGAAGTTGGCAACCTTTGATTTTTAGATAAGCTTTCCAAGTTCAGACCCTAAAAATACGATGGATGCTAATTTCCTTCATCTCCCAAATTGTAGCCCAGCACACTGGATTAAGGAGTGGCATGGTGGCTCAGCAGTTAAGAAGTCAACTGGAAAGCTGGCAGCCCAAATGCTATACAACGGGCTGAACTCCCATCCTCACACCCCCCCCAGCTCCTGCCAACCTAGCAGTTCAAACACCTGTAAATACGAGTAGTTAAATACAGTAGGTACCCCTTTGGTGGGAAGGTAACAATGCTCTGTGACGTCATTCCGGCCACATGACGGAGAGCGCTGGCTCAATGGCTTTGAAATGAAGATAACACACACACACCCATAGTTGACAATGACTAGTGCAGGGGTAGGCAACCTTGGCTCTTTTATGATTCGTGGATTTCAACTCCCAGAATTCCTGAGCCAGCATGGCTGGCTCAGGAATTCTGGGAGTTGAAGTCCACGAGTCATAAAAGAGCCAAGGTTGCCTACCCCTGCACTAGTGGAATAAAATCTGCAGGGACTTCTTTACCTTACCTTTACACTGGATTAGAGAAGTTTATTTTAAGGGTGAGCTTAATTCCCATTTCAGAACTGACTAGTTCTATCTTCTCCACTCCTGTGGCTTTTGGCTATATTATGAAGTACTGTATCTCTAATTCTGCAGACAGACAGACCACAAAGTTTAATCTAAATGCAAATTATACTATGACCCTTAACTTTTGGGTTACTTTCCTTGTCAACTANCGTTTTTCAGCTCTTTTTCATTCAACTTTGTAGCACTGATTTCAATTTTTATCAGACTTATAATAGCCTGAACTACCTTGGATTAAGAATATCAGGATGGAAATGTTTAAAAAGAGGTATATGGGTTCTGCATGTATCTACATGTGTTTGTGGTGTTCAGTTTGATGATTGGCATTATTATGGTTTGCTGCATAGCCAGTCAGACGTTTAGACTGGATCTGGCATTTTTATCTCCTATATAAAATCCTTCCAAGGACCTGGGATAGGCAGATGTTGCTGCTTGATAGTGTTAACAAAATCATTGCAGGATGTAAGCTGTTCCAGCTAATGCTACCTTTTGCAATTGATTGATGGTGACTTTGTCAGTGCTGCCCAAATGCAGAGAAAGCGCAGAAATCTTGGACCCAGACCTCAGAATGAGCATGAGGGATCCATAAGGCTTTTAACTAATTCAGAAGTGATGATGGATTCTGCCAGTGTAGGTCTCACTCTGTAACCAAGCTGGCTAAGATAACCTTGGAGCTGGTGATGAGGACTTATTGAGATACCAATCCTAGGTATCTCCATTTATTTATTGAATAAATTGAATAACGTATTTATAGAATATTTTTCCCAATTTAACAACTGAGTTTGCATTGAAGGGGTATCCACAGCAAATGATCAAAATCTGCAAGATGAAGCATTACCCCTTTTTACATGCATGTAATAAAGGGACATGGTTTGGATCATGGCATTGCACCCACTACCAGCCAGATTTTGACCCTCTCTATGAATGCTGCTGGTCTGAACAATTTGTGTTTTAACGGAGTCCTTCCATCCATGCCTCTATTTAAAATTCAAGAGGAATTGTACTAAAACAATTCCACCTATTCTTAACTTTTCTTGTTTTGTTTTTACAGAGGCAGAAACGCTACAAGGAGGACATATTTGGAGCAACGTTTCCAAAGGAGAACCAAAGAAACATGGAAGAAATAAAAACTGAAAGACCCACAGAAGTCTTGGAATCTCAAGCCCAGCTAAAACTTTAGCTGTAACTTCACACTGAGGCCTTCTTTAGCCTCAACAGGGGTCCCCGAATATTGCTTTTGCAGCAGTATCTGCCAACGTGGACCAGTTGAGCAGGATTTGCACCACAAAACCTAATAGTTTGGGTTTTGGACAAAACACTACATACTGTACTGTTTTATTTAATTATATTTAATTCTTTTAGACTATGTATATTTTATTGGAACTTTTGTACCGATCACGTACTTTATTATATTATTATTTAAATTCCATTCTTGGACAACGGGGCAGCTTTTGCGGGCTGTTTTCACCCTGCTTTTGAATGTTCAGAAGAGAAAAGGCTAACCTCATTTAAAACCAAAAATTGGAACTGCTTACAGGTGCTTGCACAGGGGCATCCACAGGGAGGCTAAAAGCAAATCAAGATGACAACAGTAATCACATGATTGCGTGCACATCACACCTAAAAAAGGGACAGGCATTATTTATGCCATTGCAGTTGCCATCTTGACTTTTCTGACTTCCTCTATAGATGCTCCTGGTCTTCCATATGTGCCTAAGACAGTGGTGGCGAACCTATGGCACGGGTGCCAGAGATGGCACTCAGAGCCCTCTCTGTGGGCACGTGCGCCGTCGCCCCAGTCCTAGGCCTTCAGCTGGGTTTTATAAAACCTTTTCGCTTTAGGCCTCCACCGCCGTGTGCAAAAAAAAGAATGTTCAATGAATCAATCAATTTCAACTTCTCATGGGGGGAAAAAAAAGATCTTGCAAAGTTGGAATTGATTGATTGAACTTTTTAGTCCCACCCAGTCTGCCGTTACCACCGCAGCCACGCCCACCCAATGGGCCACACCCACCTAATGGACCACACCCACCCGGCACCCGACGATGCATAAGTGGGTTTTGGGTTGCAGTTTGGGCACTCGGTCTCTAAAAGGTTCGCCATCACTGGCCTAAGACATTGCTATTGGAGGTCATGTTTTCTAGGCCAGGGGTTGGTAACCTTGGCTCTTTTATGACTCGTGGACTTCAACTCCCAGAATTCCTGAGCCAGCATGGCTCAGCATGGAAACCTCTCCCTTTCCCCTCAGCATGGCTGGCTCGGGAATTCTGGGAGTTGAAGTCCACGAGTCATAAAAGAGCCAAGGTTGCCTACACCTGCTCTAGGCACATAAAGTTACAGGGAAGGGAGTGATCATAGCTATGTTGCTAGGGGCCTTTTTCTTCCCAAGGCTGAGAGAGAGAGACTGGTTGAAGTTCACCCAGCAGACTCTGTCCCCAAGGCAGGGCTAGAACTCACAGTCTCCCAGTTGTTAGCCAGTGCTATAACCATTACACCGAGCTGGCTCTCAACACATCACAACGCAATTTCACATTCCAATAGCATGCAAATGTTTTGTTCCCCCACTCCATCCCCAGTAGGTTACTGTTGTGACTGAGGGGAAGGGGAAGGCTTTGGATATATTAGTCACGATGTCAGCAGCTGGTCCAATGAAGAAATGTACAAAAGAGATGGTTTGCATCCATCAAAGAAAGGGACTGAGTTACTTGGCTATAAATTCACAGATTTTCTGGAGGAATATTTAAACTAAACAGCGGGGACAGTGAGCTAACTTTGAGAATTTCAACATGCCCAGCATTTGCTGAGATGGATTTGGTATTGATGATCCTAATCCTAAATAAGACCTCTGTCCCAAATGATGGACTATTGATTGTCCCACCCTGAATGTTCTCCAAGAGCCTGTCTTGCCCTTCTGAAGGAGCCGGTCTCTATCAGCACAGGGCAAATAAAATCAGATCATCTATTGACTTGAAGATGTTTTTGTCTCACTTCTTGGGGGGCTGGGAAAGATCAATGTGGAAGGAAAGAACTGTGCAACAAGACTTGAATAAACCATTTGTGAGTTCCTCACTGGCAGCATTCCTTCATTTTTCTGCTTGGTTGACTGAGTAAACTTTAAAGAAGTAATTGTCCCTCTTTGTCACAGATTAGCAGAATTCTCCAATCATTCTGTTAGTGTTCTCAGTGCTCTGCATGCGATGTCAGAGCTAAAATGCTGAAGAACCAACTCCAATTTTTAATTGATCCATATCCTGATAAATTTGGAGCTTCTTTTGATAAAATGGGTATCACCTCTACCACACACTGGGCTGTTTTTCACTGGGCCTTTTCCATCTGATCCCGTCCATCATTCTAAGTGATCCACAAAGTTGCTGGGCTGCAGTTCTTCACTGTCAGGGGAGTTGACCATCTCCATCCATCCAAATTTGTTATAGCTGCCCAACTCCAATAGAGTCCATAATAATAATAATAATGATAAAGTTGGAAGGGACCTTGGAGGTCATCTAGTCCAGGGCTTTTCAACCTTTTCACCCATTGTACCACTTTTAGGATATGGCAATATTCGAGTACCACCTAGCAAGGTGTCAAAAACTTGACCCCAAAAAAAATAAAAGGAAAAAAGTGATAAAGTACAGGTAGTCCTCGACTTACAACAGTTCACTTAGTGACTGTTCGAAGTTACAATGGCACTGAAAAAAGTGCCCCCAAGGCACAGCCGAGCAAGACACCTGCCTGCCCGCCTGGCAGCGCTCTCATTCCCCTCCCCCATTACTTTTCTAGGATGCTCACGTACCACCTGCCAGGTGCCAATGTACCACAGGTGGTACCCGTACCACTGGTTGAAAAGCCCTGATCTAGTCCAACCCCCTGCTCAGGCAGGAAACCCTATACCATTTCAGACAAATGGCTGTCCAGTCTCTTCTTAAAAACTTCCAGTGTTGGAGCATTCACTGCTTCTGGAGGTAGGTTGTTCCACTGGTTAATTGTTCTAACTGTCAGGAAGTTTCTCCTTAGTTCTAGGTTGCTTCTCTCCTGGATTAGTTTCCATCCATTGCTTCTTGTCCTGCCTTCAGGCGCCTTGGAGAATAGCTTGACTCCCTCTTCTTTGTGGCAGCCCCTGAGATATTGGAAAACTGATATCATGTCCCCCCTCGTCCTTCTCTTCATTAAACTAGATATACCCAATTCCAGCAACTGTTCCTTATATGTTTTAGCCTCCAGTCCCCTGATCATCTTTGTTGCTCTTCTTTGTACTCTTTCTAGAGTCTCAACATCTTTTTACGTCATGGTGACCAAAACTGGATGCAGTATTCCAAGTGTGGCTTTACCAAGGCATTGTAAAGTGGTATTAATAGTTCACGTGATCTTGATTCTATCCCTCTGTTAATATAGCCTAGCACTGTGTTGGCTTTTTTGGCAGCTGCAGCACACTGCTGGCTCATATTTAAGTGATTGTCCACTAGGACTCCAAAGTCCCTCTCTCAGTTACTACTATTGAGCAAGGTACCCCCTATACTATACCTATACATTTGGTTTTTCTTGTCTAAATGTAGAGCCTTACTTTTTTCACCATTGAATTTCATTTTGTTAGATAGCGCCCAGTGTTCAAGTCTGTCCAGATCCTCCTGTATCCTAAGCCTGTCTTCTGGAGTGTTGGCTATTCCTGGCCAGCTTAGTGTCGTCTGCAAATTTGACGAGTTCCCCATCTATCCCCACATCTATCCCCTCGTCCAGATCGTTGATGAAGATGTTGAAGAGCACTGGGCCCAGAACAGAGACCATGTAGAATAGTGACCTTCCTAAACCAGATGATGACTCCCCAGTCCCAGGAAGACCATTCTATTTGCTTCCTCCAAAAGCTATCATGAATAGCACATGGAGCTAGCTAGGCTGAGTTGCTGATCCCACATGAAACACACATGACAAAGAACAAATGGCACAGAAATGGCCAGTTTCCGCTCACTTGCTACTGTAATGAGGGCTGAGAAGTGGACCTCATCTTCTTCCAAACTATCTCCATTCTAAGGTTCAGCAGGAGGACCATCTGCTGAGATGACAACACTTGGGTTCCCCTGTGCAGGCCATTGACATGCCTGACCGACGCTTGTAAATTCAAAGAGATCGATGATTATTTTCTAAAGCTGTTGTAGGCTTTTCAGCAGGCAAAACGCTCTTTAATTCCTGCAACATCACCCAAATAAATTGGGCACTGTCTGTCAGGAACATTATTGGTAGTTGGCTACTGAAATTCTTTTCCCATTTACTTAAATCAAGAGTCCAAAGCAGGAGAAAGGAAGGCTATATTCCTGAAATTTCCATGTCTAACTCAGAACCAGATTTTCAGTTCACCACACTTGAGTCAGCAAACAAAACCAGATATGAACAAAACAAGTTTATTCATGCAATTAGATTGGAAGGGGAAAAAATCTGAACTTATATGTTTCTTAAACATGATCTGAAAGGAGCATTTATTCAAATTTTAGGTAGTAAAGCTCAACATTTTCCATCAATTGCACATCCATCCAAAAATGGGCCTCTACTGACGACTTTAAGCCTGGATATTGGTCACCATTATGTCTCCGTCCACTTCAAGCAGATTTATCTGGAGTAGATTATGTGTGCGATGATTGTATTCAAACTGATGCTGTCCATTCACAGCCACCTTGAAGCAGTGTGCTTCACACTGAATCCAGATCTACAAAGATAAAATGCATGTTTGTAATACCTTTAATGGGACCCCATAATATAACCCAGATATTTCAGTTATTATTTTATTTAATTTGTATCACAAATTACCCATTTTGCAGTCAACAAACCAGCAAATGTGTTTCACAGAGGCATCTGCAAAAACTGATGATCTCCTCAAAGTCACTAAATGATGAGTATTCAGAATAACTAAAAGTAACCATGATACAGATTTTAACTCAGTCTGAGATTTTAACCTAATACATGCATTAGTACTACACCCCAAATTTGGGTTTACCCTAAAACTACATTTCAATTTTATAAAATATTTAAATCAGAATAAATACATAGTAATATGGAAGAAATGTATATATTATATTATACTGTATTATTTATACACTGCATTATTATACGATATACTAATAACATATTGTCATATATTATTTTATTTGGCAATTTATGTTGTGCTAACCATGGTTCTGACACTCATTTCTAGTTCAAGTTTAACAGTGATTATTTGGTGATTAAATTGTGATTTGCTTTAGGTCCACCATAAAAATGGTTGTAAAATTGGGTCTGATAACATGATGGCTTGACTTATGACTGCACCAACATATGACCAAAATTCCAGTCTTAATTGTGATTGTAAGCGGTGCAGCTTTTAAGAGAGTGTTGTTGTATGGGCGAACCGAGGATTCTGAAATTCATGCATTAGGATAGCCTGATAAATGCAAACTTAAGTCAGTTCACACAATCATTTGGCCTAGGTTGAGCAACCAAACTGCTTTGACTTACGGTAAAGGGTTGGCCACGCAACAGAGGCATCCCACAGGGCAGGTGTCGCTCTTCTGAACCCCAGCGCATATTGAGGTTGGAGTTTCGAACAATCACGTTCTCATCAAACCGTGGATTGAGATGGAAAGCAGTATCGTTCCCCGCTTTCAGATTGATGTGGAACCTACATAAAAAGACCCAAATGTTGTGCCGCAGAATAAACAGGAGACCCCACATCCAGAAATGACACAATGAACATTCCAATTTCTGAAGATATTATATTGCTGATTCAAAAGCCATTATTTTTCTCAAAGGAAGTTCCCATGTGAACCTGGTGAGCAAGAATCTTTTTCCCAAATACCGTAGATTCTTTTTTTAAAGAGATCTGTAAAAAAGGGTTCACTTGATAGATAGATAGATAGATAGATAGATAGATAGATAGATAGATAGATAGATATAGATAGATGATAGTTGATAGATATAGATAGATGATAGATACAGATAGATGATAGATAGTTGATATAGATCAGTGGTGGCGAACTTATGGCACGGGTGCCAGAGGCGGCACTCAGAGCCCTCTCTGTGGGCACGCGCACCGTCATCCCAGTCCTAGGCCTTCAGCTGGGTTTTATAAAACCTTTTCGCTTTAGGCCTCTGCCGTGTCCAAAAAAAAAAATTCAATCAGTCAATTTCAACTTCTCGCCGGGAAAAAAAAGATCTTGCAAAGTTGGAATTGATTGATTGAACTTTTTAGTCCCACCCAGTCTGCTGTTACCACTGCAGCCACGCCCACCCAATGGCCCACACCCACCCAATGGGCCACACCCACCCGGCACCCGACGATGCGTGAGTTTTGGGTTGCAGTTTGGGCACTCGGTCTCTAAAAGGTTCGCCATCACTGATTAGATAGATAGATAGATAGATAGATAGATAGATAGATAGATAGATAGATAGATAGATAGATAGATAGATAGATAGATAGATAATATCATACACCATAATGCATGGAGGGTGACTAGTAATGATTCTTTATTTTTAATTGCACTTAACAAAAAATAAAAGTACACCAAAGTTCATTTTATCACACACAGTGCTTTTGGAATGGGTGTGTGCATGCCTGGGTGTGTGTCCTTTCCACTCATTTTATTTCATAGGGCAAGATAACAGATCTGAACAATGAGCTTTGATGACAAAGAGGGTTCATTCTGTCACCAAACTGGCGGTGGTTTTGGCTGGCCAACTTTGTTCCTGGAAGGAATAAATTTCAGAAGTATGGCCAACTCACTCTAGGAACACTGATGTTCATTTGCAATATCTCTTTATCATCTGTTGATGGAGCCTTGCTTTATTTATTTATTTATTTTTTCAAACATTTATTTATTTTTTTATCACTAAAGATAAAATACAAAACACAGAAAAGGATGGAGACTCACTTTACAGTCTGATAAATCTTATAAGCCGTCCAGAGCTATAGCAGTGAAATGGGTGGGCATATACATTTAATAATAAAATAAATGCAATAATAAATTACAGCCATGCAGCATTTTTGACTGAAAGGGAAAAAGATGCTTCACAGGTCCGTTCTGCAACTTCTTAAAATTGCAGCATCTTTTCTAGGAATCAGCACGATTGGGGGGGGGGGAGAAGCATGTTATTTCAGGAGTTACTGACGGGTGCAACATTAGCGCCCTCATGTGTTACAAAATAGTTTTCCCTTTGAATTCAAACTGCACAAATGATGCACAAATCTTCAGTCACTGTACCTACGTCACAATCAATTTGTTGGTCTTTAAGATGTCTCAAGAGTTTTTGTTACGTGTATGTACTTTACAGACATTTCAGGCTTATATTATAAATATTCTGGTAGATGATACCACTTGCATTACACAGTTGTCTCTAAGGTGCTTTTTCAAAAGGCAACTTAATTGTGCAGCCCCAAACCATTCATTCGAAAGGAATTCAGATTAAAATCGTGTGGAAGAAAATTTTACCAATAATATTTCTTAGTCTTTACCTCTGGGCAGAAGGGGACACAGAACCGGAGATTATTATTGATTTGGATGGAAAAAGGCCCCCATAGATGGTAGCTCGGTAAGGGAGAGGCTGTGGAGAGAATATACACACAAAGCATATTAGATTTAATCTGCCTTTCCTTTCCACTTTGCACCTTCAAATTATCAATCGGAGATCAACAAAGGCCAATTTTATAAGGATGTTCAATAGAGTGGGTCTGAAAAAAAATGTCAGATGCCACGTCATAATCAAATAGTTTTGGTCACCACGATGTAAAAAAATGTTGAGACTCTAGAAAGAGTACAGAGAAGAGCAACAAAGATGATCAGGGGACTGGAAGCTAAAGCATATAAGGAACGGCTGCTGGAATTGGGCATGTCTAGTTTAATGAAGAGAAGGACGAGGGGGGACATGATAGCAGTGTTCCAATATCTCAGGGGCTGCCACAAAGAAGAGGGAGTCAATCTATTCTCCAGAGCACCTGAAGGCAGGACAAGAAGCAACGGGTGGAAACTAACCAAGGAGAGAAGCAACCTGGAACTAAGGAGAAACTTCCTGACAGTTAGAACAATTAACCAGTGGAACAACCTGCCTCCAGAAGCTGTGAATGCTTCAACACTGGAAACTTTTAAGAAAAGACTGGACAGCCATTTGTCTGAAATGGTATAGGGTTTCCTGCCTGAGCAGGGGGTTGAACTAGATGATCTCCAAGGTCCCTCCCAACTACTACTACTACTACTACTACTACTACTACTACTACTACTACTACTTATTATTATTATTATTATTATTATTATTATTATTATTATTATTATTATTATTATTATTATTATTATTATTATCCCTGCCCTCTTTAATGTGCATGCTCATTCACATAAACAGAGGACAGAGCTTCTATTGACATGTTGACTGTTTTGACCTCCTCCTGGGGACATCTTTGATTATCCACCTAAGCACAGCCTTTTCCCCTGAGAAAGCACCCATGGTTCTTCCTGGTCATTGTTGTAAATGTCCACTGAAGGCCTTAGCCTCTGGCATCTTTCAGGTTTTTTTCCAGAGCATCAAGGCCGTACCGTGATTCACTTGCTGACCTCTTAGAATTCTTTTCAAAAAGTTTTCAAACTATTCAGATTTCCCACAATGCCCAAGGGGCCTAGTTAAATCTGGTGCATTATGGGAAATTCCAAAGATGCTCAAGTCCAACCCGCAGCACTGATTCCTTCCTATTGCAGCTCTTATTAGAAAAGATACATCAGATTACTAAGGTTGGGTTCATACTGGTTCATTTTTATTAGATATCTTAGATTTATGCCCTCCTTTTCTTCTGGAGCCTCAGGGGACATATATAACACTCCCCCCTCCAATATCTTCGCATAACAATGACACAATGAGGCTGGTTGAGCTGTGAGAGCACAGCGTGTCCAAAGCCCCCCATGGCAGGGGAGGGGCTTGAAGCGGAGTCCAGCACCTAACTGCTACCCACTTTTGCTCTCGCATAAGCTTAATCCTTAAGACATGTTAACAACTTCCAGTTGCTGAGTTCCCGTACCCGGCACAGCCTATATCAGGGATAGGCAACCTTGGCTCTTTTATGACTCGTGGACTTCAACTCCCAGAATTCCTGAGCCAGCCATGCTGAGGGGAAAGGGAGAGGTTTCCATGCTTAGCCATGCTGGCTCAGGAATTCTGGGAGTTGAAGTCCACGAGTCATAAAAGAGCCGAGGTTGCCTACCCCTGGCCTATACTAATCAACCACATTATGGCTGAATGCCATAATGTCAGGACTGCCATCATTTGCTTTTCACTTTCACTGTCAGTCTGCCATGAACTATGGGGTGAGGGAACCCAATGGGAGGGGGTTGACTACTTGGGGGAAAGTGAAACTAATGAAGCCAACTACTCATCATACCATCCAGAGGCACCAGCTCAAGGTCAAAATTCTGGGGATGGAATGCAATGGCTCCTCAACCTGCCCTTTAAAGCAACTATTCCCAAAACAATTTATTCAAATATAATTGGACAATAAGGGAGGGGGGGGGAGAGGAACTGGATTGGGAAAGTTAACCAGGGAATTTTGGCAGGCGAACTGTAGTTCTGGTTTTTGCTATACTGTAATCCACTTGGCTTTTTAGTAAAAGTATATCTTTCACTACAAATGGAGTTGAAGGTTTTTCTCGACTAAAGGACCAGGTCAGGGCAGGTTTGACTGTGATAACCTGATTCGCATAATGTGCAAACATGGTGACTGGGTTCTCACGCTGAGCCAAAATTCCTAACATGCTCCTTTGTGCCCATTTCAGAGGATTCCTACCTGAGTAGTATCAGATCCCTAAATGTGTGGGACTTTGACTCTCATAATTCCATGTTAGCCTAGGGTTGAAGTCCCTCATAATTGATGGGTTAGAAAAAAATGACTTATGTGCAAATATTGCTAATATGATAAAGACTTACATAAATTTGTTGCTGAAAGCATTGTCCAATGGGATAGGCATTTGGCTGTGAACAAAACAGAACAGCAGTCAGGATTTTACATGCAAAGATTGTTTGTTTTTTTAAATCCAAATATAAACATAAGCCAAACATTTATCAAAAAGCTTGGGAATCCAACAATTCTTTAAAGCAGAACTGATAGTAATTCCAACCCAGTAAGACATATTTTTAATCCTGGTTTCTCCTCTTCCTGCAAGAGTTAACTACTTCGTTTTGCCAGTTGCAAAATGTCTGCCATTCCAGTTACCCATAATGCCCTTTGACAACCTTACCTAGAAAATTTCAATAGCAGCTCACAGTGAGTACTCAAGTTCCCCCAAAGCTGCAGAGTATGGCAACATCACAGCCAGAATGCAAGGACCAGATCCAGCACGAGTAATAGTTTCCCAACCAAGAGCTCTTGACAGCTGTTGTCCCCGTGTTTCTCAACCTTGGCAACTTTTAAGATGTGTGCATTTTAATTCCCAAAATTATCCAGCAAGGATGAAGTTGAGTCCACACATCTTAAAGTTACTAAGGTTGACAAACACTGGACTGTGGACACTGATGCTAGTCTTGGTCTCAAATTCTTGGCAATTGTCTTCAAGCATTTCCCAACAACCCATTCTGTTTTGTTTTGAAGTTTGCATATTTCATTTATGTCACTGTTCATTTTAGTCCAATAGCTTTTGCAGATTTCACACCAGTTGAAAAACCTATCAGACCATTTTTAGCAGAGGCAAATTGGAAGAAATATGTAGGCATCCAGTACAATCCACAAAGACACCATGTGCCTCATGATGTCATTGCATATCTTCCCTTTTGTGTCAACTGTACAGTGACACCACACAATGGGCTGCAATTCATTTTGCAACTCTCAGCTCTCTAAAGCAGAACCCAATTGTCATCTATCCCTGCCAATGTTTATGAATGAAATCTTCCCGTTCCCATCTCTCTGTTTCCCAAAACATTGCTCAGTTGGTAGAGCCCTAAACAGCAAAGACTGTTATACTTTCAGCAGTTTGTATATATCTGTACAGGTAGTCCTCGAGTTACGAGTATAATGGAGCCTGCCCATTCCACTCGTGACTCGAAAACTCATAGAGTGAATCTCATACCTCAAACAAGACCACTCCCTTGCTCATTAAAACGCACGCAGCTCGTTAAGCGAACATGAGGTATCTCAGGGTGGGGAAGGCCATGGAGGGCCTAGTGCTGGAACAGGCCCCCAAGGCCTTCCTGACCCACTAGATACCGCATGCTTCCCCCTCCCTTCCTCCCGCGCCCGACTCATCTGGAAAAGATCTGTCTCCTCTCTGCTGTGGTTCCTGCTGCCGCCCAGATTTGAGGCTGGGGAACACTTCTGCGCCCCCCGCGGCCCGATCGGGCCTGAAAAACACCTCTGGAGCTGGGTTGGGCCGCGGGAGGGCATGGAAGCATTCGCCAGTCTTAGATCCAGGTGGCAGCAGCCTGGAAAACGTCTTTGGAAACCAGATCGGGCTGCAGTGGGTGCAGAAGCATCCCCTGGCCTTAGATCCGGGTGGCAGAGGCCTGGAAAATGTCTCTGGAGCCCAGATCCAGCCTCCTGAGGCACGTGGAAGCATTCCCCAGCTTCGGTTCCGTTCTCTGTTGCAGAGAACAGAGGCCTAAAGTACCATGAGATCATGCGAGATCAGTAGCGTGAGATCTTGCCCCAATGATCTCACGTGATCTTGCGTTCCTTTAGGCCTCCATTCTCTGCAAATGCACCGAAGGTCTGGAGCAGCCAAGAAAGCGAAGGATCTCGATCTTCGCAGGGTGAGTATTGAAGGCCTGGTGCCTAGGGAGACCCCAGGTGGGGGTGGGGAGGGAGGGAAGAACCAGGGTGAATGTTGCAGAGTCACTGCGGTCGCTCGTAAGGGCGAACAACTGCTGTGGTGCTGCAATATTCGTAACTTCAGGACTTGCTCATAAGCACTAGGGGGCGCTCATCATGCAACTTTGAACAAGCGTTAAGTGAACGCTCCTAACTTGGGGATTACCTGTATGCTCTTATTGCTCTCTAACATGTATTGAGCTCCACCTAGTGGCCAAAGATAAAACCTTTCATTATTTAGAAAGTTGCTTTTAGTAGTGTTTTGACCCTACAAAGTGCCCATCTTCCCATCCTCCCTCATTCTAGGGGGAAAAAAACCAGGTGCATCCTGAGAAGCCAGACATTCTGAGGAAACAGAATCACCTGCTTCCAGAACCCAGCCTAATCTGTGGTGCATGTTCATCACAGAACAAAAATCCATGTCCCATATACATAGCACTGCTGATGACTTTTGGACTTTATCCGTATTTGTTAATTGTTATGCTCACCAGCAACTCAATATTGTTTATTTTGTATTCAGGTTCTTAATGCATGTGTTTCTATTCTACCCCAGTTTCACCATCCTGTTCCTTTAATAAAGCATCAAGATCTACCTATGTGGTCTGGCTTTTTGAAGAATAAACGGTTTAACTCAGTGGTGGGATTCAAATATGTGAACAACCAGTTCTCTGTGTGGATGCTGCTTCCGGAAGTCCATTCTGGGTCTGGGCAACAAAAAAAATAGCTACCGGTTCTGCCGAACTGGTGTGAACCAGCTGAAACCCACCACTGGTTTAACTGCATGTTGAGCTACACACAAGGTAATGCAGGGGTCTTCAAACTTGGCCCTTTTATGACTTGTGGACTTCAACTCCCAGAATTCCTCAGCCAGGCACACTGGCTGAGGAATTCTGGTAGTTGAAGTCCACAAGTCATAAAAGGGCCAGGTTTGAAGACCCCTGAGGTAATGTGTAGTGAGGACAGAACAAGGGCCATACCACTTTGCTCTGCAGGAAAGGGGTGCAGTTATTCAATGTGACCTGTCTAAGCAAAGACCAACAATAATAATACACATTAAGATCAATATCTAGAGTCTGTCTTACAATATTATTTAACCTGCGGGATGAGGGATTGTATCTCTATATAGGTAGACCTCGACTTATGATCGTAACTGAGACCCCATGCAGCAAATGTGGCAGGCATTTTTTGCTAGAAACTGGAAGTTAACTCTAGTTTCCTGCAAAAACATAAATCGTGGTTATATGATCAAGGATGCTGCAAATGGCCATAAATGTAGGCCTGTTGCCAAGTGCGCAAAATGTGGTTATGTGAATGTGGGTGCAGGAGGGAGTGATGTTGGAAATTAGAATCGGGATCATAAGGAGCTTTTTTGGATTCTTCTGTAACTTTGAATGGTTGTTAAGTCGAGGACTACCTGTTAATATCTCAGAACTAATTCAGGCCAAGTATGTTTAAGTTAACCAGATTATTATTATTATTTTTATTTGTTTGCTTGTTAGATCTTTCGTTTAGGAGCATTCCTTTCCCCCAAGTCTCTACTACAACAACCCTGTGGGGCAGGTTGGTCTGTCAAACAATAGGTGGCCCTATGTCAGGGGTAGGCAACCTTGGCTCTTTTATGACTCGTGGACCTCAACTCCCAGAATTCCTGAGCCAGCCATGCTGAGGGGAAAGGGAGAGGTTTCCAAGCTGAGCCATGCTGGCTCAGGAATTCTGGGAGTTGAAATCCACGAGTCATAAAAGAGCCAAGGTTGCCTACCCCTGCCCTATGTCATCCAGTTTTGAAACTGGGATTTTCTTAGTCTAACACAGGGGTCTTCAAACTTGGCAACTTTAAGACTTGTGGACTTCAACTCCCTGGCTGGCTGAGGAATTCTGGGAGTTGAAGTCCACAAGTCTTAAAGTTGCCAAGTTTGAAGAGCCCTGCTCTAACATCTTAATCACTTCACCACACTGGCTAATACTACTTCATCTTATTTCTCTAATTCCTTCTCCATGGTGTAAGAACAATTACTAGAGGGGAGAAAAAAGGAGACATTTCCATAGATTTCTTTCACTTTTTTTTTTTTTTTTAGAAAAGAACTGTACGTCATACCTGTGAGAATGTTGGGAAAATTGGGTTGGAACAAACTGGATAGGTCTGGGGAAAAAAAAACAGAATAAAAGGAAATTATATGAGCAAGTATCAGAAGGAAGAGCAATCTCTAGATCAGTCTTTCTGAACCTGAGCAACTTTAAGATGTGTGGACTTCAACCCCCAGAATTCCTCAGCCAGTGAAAAACATTTCTTAGATAATACAGATAGTGTTGCTTAATGAGCAGTCATTTAGTGACCGTCCAAGATTACGACAAACCCCCCCCCCCGAAGGTACTTATAACCCGGTTTCTGAGTTCTGACAGAGGTATACATACACCTCTAGTCACATGACCACATTTTGGGCACTTGGCAACTGGCTCACTTTTCATCAGTTGCAGTGTTCCATGGTCACGTGACTGCAATTTATTTTTTTTGCGGGTTTCCAGACTTTTTGGCTGGTTTCTGCAAAACACGCCCATAGGAATGGACTCACTTTACGACTGCAGCTTTCACTTTACAACTGCTGCGCTTGCTTAACAACTGTCACAAAAAAAGTTCGTAAAATCAGGTCAGCCGTGAGTGCCTCAACTTATGACTATCGTGGCTTACGACAGAAATTCTAGGCTCCATTACAGTCGTAAGTTGAGGATTGCCTGTAATTACAATACAAAAATGTGGTACTTTCTGATATCTTCTCGCAACAATCCCCCTAAAATTCAAAAGACAGAGAGGTGCTCCCCCCAAAAAATCAAGATGGCGACTAATGACATGCCATCACAATTGTGTCTCCATTGAAGTGCATCATGTCTGTGACATACATAAGGGATTGTTGACATTAGGCCATTATCTTGACCTTTTTTTTAATCTTCCCCCAATAGCAATAGCACTTAGACTTATATACCGCTTCACAGTGCTTTACAGCCTCTCTAAGCAGTTTATAGAGTCAGCACATTGCCCCCAACAATCTGGGTCCTCATTTTACCGACCTCGGAAGGATGGAAGGCTGAGTCAACCTTGAGCCGGTGAGAATCGAACCGCCAAACTGCAGGAAGCCAGCAGTGAGCAGAAGTAGCCTGCAGTACTGCATTCTAACCACTAGGCCACCATGGCTCATAGTTACTGTGCCAAATCACTCAGGAAACTGTCAGGAAATCTTTGCATTATTCAAAGACTGGAAGGAAAGGGGAAAGACATATATATCCCCTGTCTATAAATTCTCCACACATTTAATCCTAAGAAAAATAAGTGTACCCGTTTATCAGAGGGAAGGTAGGAGAGGTGTTTTATCAATAAAATGAATCAATAAAATACATACAATTGGACCTTGGAAGCTGATTGAGACCACATCTAGTTCTCCTGATATTCCAATGGTATCTACCCGGGAAAGAGGGATCCTGTGCTTGAATTCCAAATATTGCTTTCCATCTACAAGAACCTGGCACACACAGAAGGGAGCAACTTGTCATATCAAGTCACAACAAGAACAACAACAACAGAGAAGGAATTGTCTGTGGAGATTCTCGATCATCCAGCAATAGCACTCAGAGTTATACACTGCCCCATGGTGCTTTACAGAACTCACTGGATGGTTTACATTACAATGTCAGCATATGGCCCCCCCAACAATCTGGGTCCTCACTTTACTGACCTCAGAAGCATGGAAGGCTGAATCGACTTTGAGCCAGTCAGGATCGAACTCTGTGGGCAGAGTTAGCCTGCAATACTGCATTCTAACCACTGCGCCACCAGGGCTCCAGGTCATGGTTGTCCCAAAGGTGCTTTTTCCAAGACTTCTTTGTTTTTTTCTTTTGAAAATGTTTCGCTTCTCATCCAAGAAGCTTCTTCAGTTCTGATTGAGAAGCAAAATGTTTTCAAAGAAAAAAACCCAAGGAAGTCCAGTTGCCTTTTGGAAAAAGCACCTTTGGGACAACAGAGAAGGAACAAAAACAACGATTGAACCCACCTAACAGGCTAACCCATTATAGTAAGCTATGAATAAGGCCAACTTGAAGGTCACAAACCATGTTTTAGAAATGACTAGATTCCCCCAAAATACTTAAACCAAGTTGAGATTACTGGTGATCCTTGACTTACAACCGATTGCTTAGTGATGGACCAGCCAAATAGTACTTACAACCTTGTTGCAAAGTTACAAAAGCCACCTTTCTCTCTCAATTGTGTTTTGGGCACTTAGCAGCCAGTCTGCATTTACAGTCTTTTGCAATGTCTCACTGTCATGTGACTGCGATTTACGATGTTTATGTACAAAATCAGCGTTTACTCCCAATTTTCGGCAAAAATGGCCCATAGTAAAGAATGGGTTCTTAATGAACATTGGAAAAAAGGCCGTAAAAACAGGTCCGATTATGTGATGATCTACATTATGACGGTCACAACCTATGACCATAATGGGCAGGGTCCATTGGGAGACTGTATGGAACATTCAAACATAACTTGGTAAGACCCTCAATGAATTGCTCTGTGAGGGAGATGGTTTTAAATTGATAAATAAAAATAAAGACGAGATCAAAAGAAAGTCTGATCAAAGCTCAATGGGTTTATGTGTGCATCGATGGGGCCCATTTTACCACTTGAGATAGCAGTTTTGCACTCAGCAAGGGATGTTTTGAGACATTTTGTATTTCACACATTTTGGAAAATGCTTTTCTAGTGGTACGAAGTAAAAATCGATGACCAAACTATTTGTATGTTTTAAAAAAGATGACGATTAAAACCCATAAAGAGGACCCATCGTCTTCGTACCACATAGGAGTTGATTTTCACAAGAAATCGGATCTCAAAAGGATGTCCTTTGCGGAAAACCATATCATATTTCCTTTCTTCTTGCTGCCAGCCGCCCTTTTCGTGTGAATTGCATACAGCACAGTTCTCATCAAAACGGACGTTGAAATGGAACGCAACATCTGATCTAGGCATTTGGCAACTGCCACACTGGAAGTCAACCTGGAACCTGCACAGAGAGCAAGAAAGAGAAATAATCTGGATGAGGACCAGGCGGTATTCAGGTAAATTGAAGAAAGAAGAAGAAAGAAGGCCCTGGCAAACCAGTTACAAATCATATTTTTATTCATTTGTTCCACTCTACCAGTGTTTCTCAACCTTGGCCACTTGAAGATGTAAACAACTTCCAGAATCCCCAGCCAGCATCTGAAAGTTCCCTAGGTTGGCCACCATAGGCTTAAAAGGCTAAACTTAATCTGTGTCTTTGGAACAATCTTGAACTGGACACACTCAAAACTGTAGAGATGATAGTAGATTTTAAGAGAATCCTGTCATGGCCCCATTGGAACCCAGTGCACAAGCCAGAAAGAGGGCTGTGAAAATATCTACAGACCCGACATATCCTGGACACAAACTGTTTCAACTTCTTCCCTCAAGACGACGCTATAGAGCATTGCACACCCAAACAACTAGATACAAGGACAGCTTTTTCCCCTATACTACTACTCTGCTAAGCAACTAATTCCCACAACACTGTCTTATGCCCCTGGGATGTCAAAATACCCTAGTAGGGCTGTATTACTATTATCCTTCTCATCTTTCCTGTTACCTATTTCCTTAGCTTCTTACGACTGTTACTTTGTTGTTTGTATCTTATTGATTTATGTCGATTGTTTTTATTTAGTAGTCTAGTGTGATTTATGTTTTGCTTATTTAGTATCCTATTACTATCATTGAACTTATGACTTATCACTTTGTTGCTTGTATGTACACTGAGAGTTTATGCACTGGAGATAAATTTCTTGTGTGTCCAATCATACTTGGCCAATAAAGAATTCTGTTCTGTTCTGTTCTGTTCCATTCCATTCTGGGCTAGGCTAGGCTATTCTTATTTTGCAATACAAACCCACAAAAATAGGTGCTGAAATTTCAAAGTGAGACACCCTTCATTCAAGTAGTCAACTTACAGCTAGCTGCTTAGCAATTGTTTGAAATTACAATGGAGCTCCACAGGGCTACTTATGACCCAATTCCAAACTATGAACAGTTGCCAGGCCACATGAGTTCCATTTTGGGCATCTGGCAACCAGCCTGCATTTATAGCTATTTGAAGCATCCTGTGGTCACATGACCATGTTTTATGACATTTTTGCTGAAAACTAGCAGTTACTTTCACAGTTTTGGGCAAAATCAGTCTATAGTGAATGATTGGTTCGTTTAATGATTGCTGCAAAAAAAACCTTGCAAAATTGGGTCGGTCACACGGATAACCTGCTTTACAACCATCACAAAGACAGGCTTCATTACTGTTGTAAGTTGAGAACTATCTGTGTTTCTATCATGTGCATAAAGAGACATGCTCCTTGTTTAATTTTTAAGATTTTCAAACAGATTTAGTTGAAAGACATCCATTTTTATTCTGTACAACACTATACAATTCTACACTTTACAGCAGGGATGGGGGACCGTGGCCCTTTTAGGACTTGTGGACTTCAACTCCCAGAATTCCTGAGCCAGCCAGGTCCACAAATCATAAAAGGGCCATGGTTCCCCAACCCTGTTTTACAATATGAATGTGTTGGGAACGGGTTGTTTAAGAAGTGTTTGTATCATAAAGCTACGTGAATGAAGGTTCCAACTGACCAGCAATTTCTTTGTATTTATTTGCAAAACTTTAAATCTGTCAGAAAAGCATCATTTTGTCTCAGAACTCACTCCCATCAGTGCCCAGATGGTAGATGATAGTTATACAACACGGACTGAAAGGTCCAGTTTGTTCAGAGATGGAGCTGTCTTCTAGTTGCGGCTTCACTGGTTCCATGGCAGCCCAGATATTTTGAAAAGGTTTGGATTTTTTGATGGATCTTCCCATACCCTCCTTTTCACCTCCACTTGAATGACTCACCTTTTGCAGGACTTCAAAACACTTCCGGAGACTAATATGGTCATCCCATCTTTGAGGCCACCATAAATCGGACCGCTAAAAGGAACACTCTGACCAGAAGTTAAAAGAAAAAAAAATAGCCATTAAATGCAGAATCTGCTGCAGTTCAAAGATATTAATTCAACTGGTTCATGAATAAATGCCTGGGAAATATAATAGCATTTTTGCCCCCATCTGCCCCCGAGAGGCTTTAAAACACTTTTTCTCAAGCTCAGAACTTTCAAAATGTATGGACTTCAATTCCCAGCATTCCCCAGGTCGCTCACCAGTAATGGTTTGCCCAACAAAGAGCTCTTGACAACTCTTAAACCAGTATTTGTCAACCCCTGGGGCACTTTAAGACTTCATCTCCCAGAATTCCACGGACAGAGTACTGCCTGAAGAATTCTGGGAGTTGAACTCCACGCCTCTTAGGATAGGATAGGATAGGATAGGAATAGAATTACCTGGCTCAACAATACTAACTGTGAGAGGGATCTAGGAGTCCTAGTGAACAACCACTTAAGTATGAGCCAACAGTGTGCTGCAGCTGCCAAAAAAGCCAAACAGTTCTAGGCTGCATTAACTGAGGGATTGTATTAAGATCACATGAAGTGTTAGTACTGCTTTATACTGCTTTGGTAAGATCACACTTGGAATATTGCACCCAGTTTTGATGTATTATAATGATATAATGATATTTATAATGATATAAAAAAGACGTTGAGGCCCTAGAAAGAATGCAGAGAAAAGCAACAAAGATGATTAGGGGACTGGAGGCTGAAACATATGAAGAATAGTTGCAGGAATTGGGCATGTCTAGTTTAGGACTAGGGGTGACATGATAGCAGTGCTCCAACATCTCAGGGGCTGCCACAAAGAAGAGGGAGTCAAGCTATTCTCCAAAGCGCCTGAAGGCAGGACAAGAAGCAACAGATGGAAACTAACCAAGGAGAGAACCAACCTAGAACTAAGGAGAAATTCCTGACAGTAAGAACAATCAGTGGAACCACTTGTGGGTGCTCCATCACCGGAGGTTTTTAAGAAGAGATTGTCCGGAAGGGTATAAGATCTCCTGCTTGAGCAGGGGGGTTGGGCTAAAAGACCTCCAAAGCCCCTTCCAATTCTCTTATTCTGTATTCTGCTTATGGGTCAAATCATCTGGTGACACTTCAGCGATGTCAAGTATGACCAAATTAAAAAAAAACAAACCAACTTGCAATCCCCACCCTTCTTGCAACACTCTATAATTAAGCTAAGCAAGGACCAGCTTGAAGCAGTCTGCAAGCAGCACTCACTGGAATGGGGAGGGGGGGGCAGTGACAGGAGTCAGTAGAATGGGGGAGCAAGGGTCCCCCCCCACCACCTCCTTACCTACCGTTAACCACATGCTGTTTCTGCAAGCCCCCCGGAGGATAATCTTTGACTTATTTTCGCTTTCTTATTTTTTACGCTGGAGGTGCTGCGTGGGGAGCCCCTTTCCTGCGTCTCTACTTCCCTGTGCTTGGGACACAGTTGATTTCCGCTCAAGCACTTGATAATGAAACTGCTCCACCCTTTTCCACCCTCCCCCTTCCCCAGCTTCACTCCTCCAAGCCTGCAGCAGCTGCTTTGCAAAAAAGAAAAAAGAAAAAGCTGGGAAGCAGCACTCTCTCTTTCCAGGAATGCCCACAGACAAATCTTCCCAGAAATGATCAAATCCCCATGGAAGGGAGAATAAGGATTATACCCATCACCACACCAGGCTGTTCATTTTTCTTCGATCAGTGTGTGTGATTGGATATATTTAGTGAGTGTTTGCATTTTCATAAATTGGACCCGTTGCTCGTGATTTATTTTCTCAAGTGTTTAACCCACTTTTATTAGGTTTATAAATAACTAAATACTAAAAAGCAGAGACGTCACCCTGCCAACAAAAGTACGTATAGTCAAGGCCATGGTTTCCCCAGTTGCAATGTATGGCTGTGAAAGTTGGACCATAAGAAAGGCTGAGCGCCAAAGAATGGAGGCCTTTGAACTCTGGTGCTGGAGAAGACTTCTGCAAGTCTCTTGGACTGCAAGGCGATCAAACTGGTCAGTCCTAGAGGAGATCAACCCCGACTGCTCTTTAGAAGGCCAGATCCTGAAGTTGAAACTCAAGTACTTTGGCCACCGAATGAGAAGGAAGGACTCACTGGAGAAGAGCCTAATACTGGGAAAGATGGAGGGCAATAGAAGAAGGGGACGATAGAGAATGAAATGGCTGGATGAAGTCACTGAAGCAGGAGGCGTGAGCTTCAATGGACTCCAGAAGATGGTAGAGGACAGGAAGGCCTGGAGGAACGTTGTCCATGGGGTCGCGATGAGTTGGACACGACTTCACAACTAACAACAACAAATAACTTGAGGTGGCCAGCATGATCTAATAGTCTTTTTTCCTCCAATTTTGTTTGAAAAAAGGTTTGAAAGTAAACCTTCGCTTGCTACAAAATGCCAGCTCAGATCCTCGTCCAGCAAAGTTCAGAGTTAGAACATCAAACATAGAATAATAGGGTTGGAAGGGATCTTGAAGGTTTTCTAGTCCAGGGGTCCCCAACCCCCGGTCCATGGCATGCCAGAAACCGGGCCGCCCATACAAGCAAAACCCCATCCGTGGGATCAGGCAGCACATGAAACCACAGCCCCTCCAGGCCATGGGAAAACCTCTCGCTACAAAACCAGTCCCCGATGCCCAAAAGATTGGGGGGTCGCTGTTCTAGTCTAACCCTCTGCTCACGGCAGGAGATACCATCCTGGACTTTCTTTGGTCTTGGAGAACTCATCTGGTTCTCCAGTTCATTTAAGCATTTCTTTATCAAAATAATTGGCCTCTGCCCCCCCCCCCCGTTTAATCAGCCTTACAGTTCTTATCCAATCTTATCTTATAAGATTAAATTAAATGGCTTTTCCTCACACTCCTGATAGCCGGATTTTGAGCCATACAAAAACTCTGCTTGTAAGAACACAACAGTAGACCTGGTGGACCACATAATTTTATTTTGTGAATTGTATTCTGATCTGAGACAAACTAAGGCTAGACTAGAACTCACAGTCTCCTGGTTTCTAATCTGGTGCCTTAACCGCTAGACCAGCGGCTCCCAACCTTTTCTATACCCCGCACCCCTAGAACGCTTCTGATATATTCTCGCACCCCTTACAAACGTTTGAAATAATGGCAATGAATTATGCATATACACCAGTGTTTCTCAACCTTGACAATTTTAAGGCATGTGGACTTCAACTCCCAGAATTCCACAGCCAGCAATGCTGGCTGTGGAATTCTGGGAGTTGAAGTCCACATGCCTTAAAATTGTCAAGGTTGAGAAACACTGATATACACTATAATTTTGAAAACCCAAGTTTTCGCACCGCCTGGAATATCATCTCATACCCCTGGTTGGGAACCCCTGCACTAGACAAAGTCGCTCTCAGAAAAAGATATGTGGACTTCAACTTTCAAAATCATGCTGGCTGGGGAATTTTGGGACCTGAAGTCCATACAATTAAAGCATGTTTTGCTGGGGAATTCTGAGCCGAAATTTATTTATTAAATTTTTATGCCACCCATCTTCCCTAAAGGTGACTCTGGGTAACTTGCAAGAACTCCACACATCTTTAAGCTTGACTGGCTGGGGAAATTTGGGAGTTGAAGTTCACACGTTTTAAAGTTGCCTAGGTTGATAAAAACACCACCTTAAGAGATTTGGAACAGCAGGATGATTTGGCCAAAAGGGACTTTTTAGTTTTTGAGTTTACTACAAATCAAGCAAGTTCCCCTCCCTTAAAAAAATTCCCCTTACTGGGAAGGGAAATGAAACAGACCATGTGCTTGAAAGGAACTGAAACAGAAACCACAGAAGTCGGAAGGAGGTGACTTTGTGCAAAAATGATGTTATGGCAGTTGATGCTGTCTGCAACTGTTATTATTGAGTGATTTGATTTGTGCGGCTGCCCATCTTAAAACACAACTCTGGGTGGCTCACAAGAAAAATAAAACCCAGAACTAGATCAATCATAAAAATGTTCAATTATAAAGTCATGCTTTAGACCCCACCCTTTTGTTCATACTTCAAATGCTTCAATAAAGCACTTTTTGCAACATCATGGATATGTGTTGCATATACACAGCTCTATGCAGGTGTTTGGTATGAAAGTGTGTATGTTGTATAGGTAGGGCGAAAAAAGAAGGCAGAAGCTGCCAGGGAGGGGACTGTGAACTTCTACTCCCAGAATTCTCTAGCGAGCCATTCCCTAACTAGGGAATTCTGGGAGTTGAAGTCCATAACCTCTTAACATTGCCGAGGTTGACTAACATTGAGTTAGAGGCCTGAACCAAGATGCCATCTTAAGGGTAGAAAAATGGTGCCCTCTCTGGAGCTGAGAAGGAGTTAAGAAACACTGTTCTAAACACAGCAGCATCATTGCTTGATCTGTGAGCATGTATCTTGAAGGAAACAGGCCAATATCTCCATCCTTAAGCAAACAACTTAGAATAGAGATGGAAGGGAACTTAGAGGTCTTCTAGCCTAGCATCCTGGCTCAATTGTCCTCATTATTAGAAAGTTTCTCCTTAATTCCAGATTGCTTAATTGTTGTTGTTGTTAGTTGCGAAGTCGCGTCTGACCCATCCCGACCCCATGGACAACGTTCCTCCAGGCCAGTGTTTCTCAACCTTGGCAACTTTACGATGTGTGGACTTCAACTCCCAAAATTCTCCAGCTAGTGTTGCTAGCTGGAGAATTTTGGGAGTTGAAGTCCACACATCGTAAAGTTGCCAAGGTTGAGAAACACTGCTCCAGGCCTTCCTGTCCTCTACCATCTTCTGGAATCCATTGAAGCTCTCGCCTACTGCTTCAGTGACTCCATCCAGCCACCTCCTTCTCTGTCGTCCCCTTCTTCTATTGCCCTCCATCTTTCCCAGCATTAGGCCCTTCTCCAGTGAGTCCTTCCTTCTCATTAGGTGGACAAAGTACTTGAGTTAATTCCAAACAATCAATTAACAATTAATTAATTAATAATTCCAAACCAGACAGCCAGTGTACAGGAAGTCTGACCGGTCACTTAATAACTGCATGACAGACATTCAAAAGGGTGTTTACAATGCAAATTCAAAGTTCTGACTGACACACAGACATACACACACACACGTCATATGTTTGCGTTGAGGGTGCTTGGCAACCAGCCCGTATTTGCGGTGGATGCCAAACTAGAATTTTATTTTGTTTGACTTCCTTAGTATACACATTTAATAAATTATTACTTTTACTTATGCAGTTATTAAAATTCACGTGTCACCCTTCAGAAACAGGCTTTTCATCAAGTGTCAGATAGCTCCAACAAAGATAAAGCAGCTCCAAAAGAGGAAGAACAATTTTAGAATCAAGCCTTTTCATGAACCCGGGAAATGTGTTTTGCCACATAATTTAATTTTTGTTCCTGTATTGATAAGCTCAGTAGGATTCGGCTGATTGTTTTTACTATGTTTCCTAAGTTTTAAAGTATTACTTTGGATTTCTTGCTTGGAAAAGATAAAAATGAAGCTTTAATTTTTGGATTTGTTATGATTATAGAAATACTGTGTATTTATTGGACACACACATGTATTATACCTAGGTGTAAACTTGGAGTAAGAATTATTTTCTTAAATAATTCTATTTTGATGTCTAATTGGTTTATCTGATGTTTTCGTGCTTTTATTTTAATTAGGAGTAAGAGATTATTTTTACTACATATTTACATCTGTACTGAAGAAAGTGCCAAGTCAATCTCTCTATTTTGTCACTTTTTAACTTTCCCCCTCTTTTTGATCTCCTTTCATGTTTTTTTCCTTTTTTTTGTTATTTTGTATTTCATCTCTCTTTGAAACTTAATAAAGCCGATTTAAATAAAATAAAATAAAATATTACATAAAAAATAAACTCCTGCTTCTGCTGGGGGGGGGAGGGGGGTCTCCTGCTTGTGCAGGGGGTTGGACTAGAAGACCCGTAAGATCCCTTCCAACTTTGTTATTCTGTTAAATGACGGGTGAATTGTGTTGTAGAAAG
>NW_015388731.1:47961-50053 GCF_001527695.2 Protobothrops mucrosquamatus
GGGAAGAGAGGGGTGCTGGTTACGCGATCTGCTTGGCGCCATTCCCACGACCCCTCCATTTCCCACCCGCTCTCTGGTTTTTCCCCATCGCTAGTCAGGGAGGGGGTTGGGGTTGGATCGAGGTTACGGGTCAACATATGGAAGAATTGCAACATATAAGAAGAAATCAGAAGAAATGTCCTGACAGTTTGAACAGTTTAATCAGTGGAACGACTTGCCCCCAGAAGTTGTGAGTGTTCCAACACGGGGAGTTTTTAAGCCGTTTATCTGAAATGGTTTAGGGTTTCCTACCTGAAAAGGGGGTTGGACTAGGAGACCTCCAAGGTCCCTTCCAACTGTGTTATTCTGTACTACTCTGTTCTACTCTACTCTCCCATAATTGGTGGTGTAAGGTTATCCACTTAAGCCTCACAATTGTCCCAGCGTTACTCAGGAATTTAAAAGAGCCAAAGAAACTCCGGAGCCGAGGTTTCAGGAAGCAAACAACTTTTATTTTGATCAAAATAGAGTGGGGTGACCCCCATCTCTCTTCGTGGGTGGTAGAGAGATGAAGGCAACAACCAGGAAACATGTCTTCCACCTTTTATACTTTTCCAGAACAATAATAATAATGATAATGATAAAGTTGGAAGGGACCTTGGAGGTCATCTAGTCCAACCCCCTGCTCAGGCAGGAAACCCTATACCATTTCAGACAAATGGCTGTCCAATTTCTTCTTAAAAACCTCCAGTGTTGGCGCATTCACCGCTTCTGGAGGCAGGTTGTTCCACTGGTTAATTGTTCTAACTGTCAGGAAGTTTCTCCTTAGTTCTAGGTTGCTTCTCTCCTTGATCAGTTTCCATCCGTTGCTTCTTGTCCTGCCTTCAGATGTTTTGGAGAATAGCCTGACTCCCTCTACTTTGGGGCAGCCCCTGAGATCTTGGAACACTGCTATCACGTCCCCCCTCGTCCTTCTCTTCGTTAAACCAAACATACCCAATTCCAGCAACCGTTCCTTATATGTTTTAGCCTCCAGTCCCCTAATCATCTTTGTTGCTCTTCTCTGTACTCTTTCTAGAGTCTCAACATCTTTTTTACATCGTGGTGACCAAAACTGGATGCCGTATTCCAAGTGTGGCCTTACCAAGGCCTTGTAAAGTGGTATTAATACTTCACGTGATCTTGATTCTATCCCTCTGTTAATGCAGCCTAGCACCTTGGTACCAGGCATAAGGTAGCGCAAAAAAAATAATTCCTAGATGATGATTCATACACAGCAACCCAGGCTCCATCCATAACTCCTTTTTCCCCTCCTCTTACCGTGCTCTTTTCATGTAAGCAATCACTTGTACCTAAAGCATTAAACATTTGCTTTTATATAACTAATTTCCCAATATAAAGCACCTACAAAGCTGCTTGCACATAAACAAAGATATATATATATATAAATACTGAGGGGTGTACACACCACAGGGACAAACCGAACCTGTAGCTAACTGCTTTCCAAATTTAGCAGGGGGAGGGGATCTTGCAAGCCAGAGTCTTCCAGTATGATCAAAAGAGGTAGACTACAATCTCCATAATCCTTAGCCTGGGAAGGTTGGTATGAAGCCACTATAACCATTGAAAAATGCTTATGTTTCCTCAGTTTGCATTAGAAAGCCACTGAGAAATGTTTCACTTTTTAAAAAAAAAATCAAGGCACTTCAGCTACAGAGATTTATTTCAGCAAGTTCTTTCAATGGATGTAGAGCAATCATTTCCTGGAAAATAAAGTTAACATTTGGCCGAAATCAGACATTACTGAATCATCACATGAAACAGCATGTGACCAGGTCAAAGGTTTATTCTTCAAAATGCCATCCTCCTTTAAATGATTATTAATTGTCCATCTCTACAGTTTCAGAGGCAGCAGCTGCTTAATAATCTAAAATTAGTGTAAACTGGAAAAGAGGTCTTTGTTTTTCTGCTAGAATAAAATGCCAGTGTGTGCTGAGCCTGCTTTATAGTCCAGAACAGATTGGGGTAAATTCTTAAAATAGTTTTGAAAACAAAGCAGTGATATTTCAACATATAAAGAACGGTTGCTGGAACTGGGTATGTCTAGTTTAAT
>NW_015388731.1:50406-90999 GCF_001527695.2 Protobothrops mucrosquamatus
ATTCCATTCCATTCCATTCCATTCTATATTTCTATTTCGGTTATTTCGGTTATTTCAGTTATTTATATTTCTATTATTTCTATTACTTCTATTCTAACGTAGTTGAAATACTAGCCGTATCCCCCAGCATACTAATAGTGAGACCACTTTTTTTAAACGTCTATTGTTGGCTGGTGGCTATTGCCTACCTGTCTCAGCTAAAAACCTCAATTTTCCCAAGCTGCAAAGGTTGGTGACCGTTGTGTTACACAGGTAATCCTCAACTAAACAAACATTCAATTACCAACCGTTCAAAGTTACAATGGCACTGAAAAAAGTGACTCATGAGTGGTCTTCACACTTATCACTGTCGCAACTTCCCCATAGTTTTGGGTGCTTGGCAACCAGTTGCAGCATCCCGAGGTCATGTGATCACCCTTGATGATCTTCCCAGCCAGCCTCCCACAAGCAGAGTTAATGGGGGAAGCCAGGTTTGCCCCATTGATTGCCTGTTTCACTTAACAACTGCAGGGATTTGCTTAACAAGCCTGGCAGAATAGGTTGTAAAATCGGGTGTGACTCACTTAACAGTTGCCTTGATTGTCCCAAAGGTGCTCTTCAGAACTGAAGAAGCTTCATGGATGAGAAGTGAAATGTCTTCAAGGAAACAAACCAAGAAAGTCCAGTTGCCTTTTGGAAAAGCACCTTTGGGGTAACCATGACCTGGATGATTGAGAGTCCCCATAGACCAGTGATGGCGAACCTTTTAGAGACTGAGTGCCCAAACTGCAACCCAAAACCCACTTATACATCGTTGAGTGCCAGGTGGGTGTGGCCCATTGGGTGGGTATGGCCCATTGGGTGGGCGTGGCCCATTGGGTGGGCATGGTTGCGGTGGTAATGGCAGACTGGGTGGAACTAAAAAGTTCAATCAATCAATTCCAACTTTGGAAGATCTTTTTTTTTCCCGCGAGAAGTTGAAATTGACTGATTGAACCTTTTTTTTTTTTGCACATGGCGGCGGAGGCCTAAAGCGAAAAGGTTTTATAAAACCCAGCTGAAGGCCTAGGGCTGGGGCGACAACGCGGGTGCCCACAGAGAGGGCTCTGAGTGCCGTCTCTGGCACCCGTGCCATAGGTTTGCCACCACTGCCATAGACAATTGCCTTAATTAACAATAGAAATTCTGGTCCGAGCTGTGCATGTAAATCAAGAACTACCTATATAATTTCAGGTTGAAGGCAGGCTGCTGTTGTGACGTCATTGCAAACTATCCATGCTGCCCTTCAGGCACGGGCTATCCTTTGCCTTATATTTGTCACAAGTCTCTAGGTCAGTGTTTCTCAACCTTAGCTATATCAAACTTGCCGATTTTTTTAAAATTCTCTCTTCCTCCTTCCTTAGTTCCCTATTCCTGGAAGGCTCTGTCTTCATAGCTTAGGAATGCATTAACTTCTATAAGTTCAGTGTCCATATACCAGGTAGATGCCAGACCCTTTGGGGAGACTTTGAAGTTTTAAGGCGAAAAATGGATATCTTATGTGTAAGACTTATAAACATACATAAAAGGACTATTATTTTTGGCCTTGCCCACTTTGAAAGGGCCCCAGGAACTACAAAGAGGATCATGGCAAATTACTTGAGCGTAAGGTACATTTTAGTCCTCCTGTTTCATTATACGGCTGTTCGGTTCATTCAGAAATATTTGCCAAAGGATTATTTTTAAGGGTTTGGAAGTTTAAGCAGAAAGTCTCTCTTGGGCCATCTCTATCTTCAGACTTGTAGATATATTTATTTATTAATTTGATTTATATCCCGCCCTTCTCCTTACGGACTCAGTAATAGCAATAGCATTTAGACTTATATACCGCTTCATAATGCTTTACAGCTCTAAGCGGTTTACAGAGTCAGCACATTGGCCCCCAACGATCTGGGTCCTCATTTTACCGACCTCAGAAGGATGGAAGGCCGAGTCAACCTTGAGCCAGTCAGGATCGAACTCCTGGCAGTGGGCAGAGTAAGCCTGCAATATTGCATTCTAATCACTGTGCCACCACGGCTCATATCCAGAGATCCCTACAGCGGTGTCTTGTGGTGATATGTGTATCAAGATAACTTCCAAAAATGATGGGATTGTATCTTTTGTATCATGAGGTTGGCTGTGAGAACAGAAGTTGTGTTATTTCACCTGTGATATCACAAAAAATATGTAATTTGCCATCTATGAGCTCTCATGGATTCCCCCCCCAGCTCTAAAAAGTTAACACAGTATTTTTTGCAGAAGATAAAAAAGATAGCAGCTCCTTTTCAGGAATTGCTGAAAACATCTGATGTTTTCTATAGAATCCTCAACTCCCAACTATACTTATTCTAACCCAAGTTATATTTTAGTTACACTCCAAAGCCACAGAAAGTCAGCATTATTGTTGTAAGAAAAAATGTCATCACACATGGTGTTTCATCCAGAGCAAAATTTTATTCACTTAAAGAAACTCTAAAATATTCAGAATTTCATTAGCATAGAATGTTCTTTTTCAAACTTTTTTCCTCTCAACAGTTGAAAAAAAAAATACAGAACTCTTTGTTAATACTAACCATTTTTAAATTAAATTAATAGCCATTTCAGAAGACAAACTTAGTTGATAGAAAATATTTATATATTTATATATATTTATATATAGGCATGTGTATTTACTGTACAAAGTTTACATTTAGAAAAAAAAAGTAAATTTTCTCCAATATTACAGACTTAAAAATTTACGTACAGGGTTTAAATGGTGATTAGGGAGACTCTTGATGTACAGAGACGCTTCCCTTTAAAAAGAATCAGAAAGACATGACCTCACAATGTCACAGAGCTAATTCTTTTTCTTACAATCAGCATAAAAAGAATAATTAACAGATAATAGCACAGTTTTGTTTCTTGATTTGTTTTGTGTGTGTGTGTGTGCCTGTGAAATATTACCTTAGATGAGGGGAAAATGTGAGTCCTTCTCTTACTTGCTGGCAGATGCGTCTCTGGATATATAACAGTGTAAACAGAAGGGGTTTATAAGAGTGGAACCTGCATTGAATGCAGAGATTTTAGGCTGGGGACCACATTTAGTTTGGGCTGCCATGTGAACCAGGACACAGGAATTCAGTTGAGCAAGAGCATAACCTAAACTTTATTAAGTGTTTATTATAATAATTACAATTAGTATGATTTCTCTTGCTGCATTCTGTAATTTTCCTTCCTGGCATATTCAAAATAATAATTGTAATTTGCAGGTAACTTTTCTAAGGAACTGGCAGTCAGAGACAGTCAGACAGCGATGGCTTGTAACCTCAGGTCAGTATTCCCTTACCTTGGCAGCTTTTAAGATTTGTGGACTTCAATTCCCAGAATTCCCATGGCTGGCTGGGGATTTCTGGGAGTTGAAGTCCACACATCTTAAAATTGTTTAATGTCAAAAGTGGACTGAGCCCATAATGTCACCTGTGAATCACCCACTTCCCAGTATCCAGAACACCACTCCAATTTTTACTCTCCATGTTTCATTGATCAGACAGATAGAAACATGTTTATACCACTTATATTACTTCCATTCTATGTTTCTGAATGATAAATCCAAAGAGCGCTTCAGAAACAAAGAGAGAGAAAATAAAATATTGCACCAACAACCTAAAAATTGGGTATAGAATAAGCTAAAGCTTAATAATATACCCTGCTTAACATTTATTGTGTTCATAAAAAGGGCAGCTGTGAATAAACAGAGCTTCCACATTCCTCCACAAGGGGGCAGGAGAAACAGGTTTAGATCATGGATAAGGTTAGGATTGGCGCATGTTACTCCAAATGTGGTTAATCAGACTGTTATCCCTCTTGTCAAGAGGCCAGGACGATGGGATCTAAAGTCTAACAATACAGAATCTGGAGGATACAGGTTTCTCTATTCATGCTTTAAGGTGAAGTAGTTGTTACTTAGGAGAGGGGGGCAGCTGTGTAGAAGAGTGCAAGAACTATACACGTGTGCACACACACAATTGCCTCAACCCCCACCCCACTCCTGCCCTCTGGTATTTGAGAAACTCTGCTTCCAAACCCCATCACACAAATGGTGATTTACACAGTCTGAAATGAAACAAGAATGGGAGATCACAAAGGAAGGGATTGAGTGGTTAAAAAGGATTCTGGAAATCGGTAGTAAACCACTTTCAGTTTGTGGCGAAGAAAATGACAGGAGTGCCGTGGTCACCAGCATCCAACACAATTCTTCTTCTTCACAGGATTAAAGTTCAGATGGCAATTTTCAGAGGTACAGCCACAACCATGGAAGATAGCTTTACGGCATGTATTTTATTTCAGGCTCATTTTCAGTTTGGCAGCTTGAGAGATGCATATACAGGCTCAGAGGTCCTGTCTACCCAGTAGGATTATAACACTTTCACACTGCACCTTGGCAGGGGGGGTTGGAGAAAGGGGCCCCTTAATTTTCCAGGCCTTCCCCAAGCTGGAATGCTCTTTGGAGGGGTGAAACGGTGCCCTGCAGACATCTTAGAATGATCAGAGGTGGGGAACTATGGCCACTTTATGACTTGTGGACTTCAACTCCCAGAATTCCTGAGCCAGCCAAGAAGTCCACAAACCATAAAGGGGTCCTTGTTCCCCACCCCTAGCTTAGACACCACCATGCTTCCCTCAAGGCCTGTTTTGTCAGTCTTTCAGCTGACCAAGGGTCCCCTCTCAACGCAAAATTCTTTTGCTCCTTTACCAACAAAACCCAGATCTGTAATCACACAGTTTAAATAGTGCCCGAATAATTTGAAATAAGAAAAGTGATAGTGAAAATGCTTGGTGTTTTTTGTTTTTTTTTTGAAAAAAGACATCTTTTTATCACGTTTATTATTAACCGTTAATCCACACAGAAAAAAAGTCATCCAAATGTAAACATTTCAGAAAAAGGAAGCCTCTGACTTAAGCAAACACATCGAACATCCATATTGCCAGGGCGGTGTGGGGGAGGCGGGTGGTCTCGCCATCTTCTCCTTCCGTAATTTTTGGGATTTTCCGTTTTAAGATTGCAGACAGGTTTTTCCCAGGCGTGTGAATGGCACAGAGAGAGAAAAAACAGGAGCCAAGGGCCATTAAAACACAGCAAGCTATATCTTTTGATTACTGGATTCCAGATCTCCCAGGGCAAATCGTTCAAAACGGATAACCATTTTGCTACTGTTAAGGCTGAAGGGAAAAGGAGGAGAATGGAAATTAAAACAGTTACATGCTAATTTGTACAGTAAAATGAAATGCCAACGAACAAACAGGTTCTAATTTCCAACACAGAAAGCAAGACATTGCAGCTCTCCTATAGAAAATGTGCATGCACTTCAAATGTTTTGAACAACTTTGTCCCATAGCATTTTCTCATTAAAAAATAATTTTCAGGATAAGAAAACCCCCATTCACATCCCTCTCTTACAAAAAGGGCCACTCTAGAGTATTTGTGAGTCTTGGGGCACTTTTCGGTCTTGACTACAGGTAGTCATCGACTTATGGCAGGGGTCTTCAAACTTGGCCCTTTTATGACTGGTGGACTTCAACTCCCAGAATTCCTCAGCCAGGCATGCTGGCTGAGGAATTCTGGGAGTTGAAGTCCACAAGTCACAAAAGGGCCAAGTTTGAAGACCCCTGACTTACGGCCTTAATTGAGCCTGCCAATTACTATCACACATTGTGACAGTCATAAAATATGCTGCAATTTTATTACATTTTTTGTGTGGAGGTTGTTAAGCAATCACCATGGTCACAAAGTCTCTTTGCTGCGTTTTTGCCAGAAACGAAGTCAATGCCATTTTGGGGGGAAAATGTTAAAATTTGCGGACACGTGACTGCAGGAGACTGGAAATGTACATAAATGCAGGTCAATGGCCAAGTGTCCAAAATGCAGTCACGGGGATTTGCAGTATAGTTGCTAAGTGACTGGTGATAAGTTGAGGACTAACTGCACTGACAAAGCAACAGCCGAAGAGCAAAGAAGTCCAAATAGCCCATAGCTGGATTAGTATGATTATAGTATAGTATAGTATGATTATAGTATAGTATAGTATAGGCTGCAAAACCTCAAATGGCCACTAGATGGCAGCAAAGGGCTTTCTCCTTGTTGCCCTCTAGCAGTTCTTTAGATTCCTGTAGTTCAGACATGATAAAACTTTTTAGGAGATTCTAATAGAGGCCACTTTGAACAGAGCATGTTCATTATTGGCCAGCTAACCAAATATTACCTGCACTGATTGGCAGCCACCTAATCAGGTTTCAGACAAGAAACTTTCCTAGGCCAACCTGCAGATGTTGGGATTGTGACCTAGGCCGGTCAGCATAAAAATAATGTGCTCTGTTGCCCAATTCAGGATTTAGCCCCATGGTTCAGGGGTAGAGGCCCAGGTATGTAGCATAATATTACACATTTAACAAGATGGTAATACAAATAGTCCTCGACTTACAGTAGTTCTTTTAGTGACCGTTCAAAGTTACAACAACACTGAAAAAAGTGACTTATGACCATTTTTCACAGTTACGACTGTTGTGGTATCCCATAGTCACATGATCAAAATTTGGATGCTTGGCAACTGACTCATACTTATGAGGACTGCAATGTCTAAGGGTCATGTGATTATCTTTTGTGACCTTCTGACAAGCAAAGTCAATGGGGAAGCCAGATTCACTTAACAGCCATGTTACTAACTTAAGAACTGCAGTGATTCCCCTATAGAAAAGGTCATTAGATGGGGCAAAATTCACTTAACAATTGTTTCACTTAGCAACGAAAATTGGGGGCTCAATTGTGGTCGTTAAGCCAAGGACTACCTGTGTAACAATGGTGCTGTGTCAACGAGACTTAATTAGATTTATTTTTCTTTTCTGCCTTTAATTTCCTTTGCTATTTCTTTTTCTGTGCTTGACATAACATTGTTTAGAGGTAATAGTTGACTTCTGAGCAGTTGCTTAGTGATCATTCTAGGTCAGGGGTAGGCAACCTTGGCTCTTTTATGACTCGTGGACTTCAACTCCCAGAATTCTGCTGGCTCAGGAATTCTGGGAGTTGAAGTCCACGAGTCATAAAAGAGCCAAGGTTGCCTACCCGTTCTAGGTTATGATGGACATAACCCAGATTCAAACATCTGATGGCCATCCCCCACCCAGCAGTCGTGTGATTCTATTTTGGGTGTTCAGCAAATGGCCCACATCGACAACCATTTCCAGTGTTCCGCAGTCACATGACCACAATTTACAACTTTTTTGCTGGCTTCCAGCAAAAAAAAACACCCATTGCGGACAATGGTTTCACCTACTGACTGCAGTATTTGCTTAATGGCTGCAGAGTTCATTTTACATCTGTCACATTCACTTAATGATAACGGGAGGAAATGTTATAAAATTGGGTTGGTCACGTGGGGTTCCATGACTTACATCCATCATGACATACGATGGAAATACTGAGCTTCGTTACAGTTGTAAGTCAAGGGCTAATAGTATCATGAAAGGAAATTGTGTGATGGATGTTATCTATGGGCTACATTTACATATGAGCACAAAAATGGATTTTGTATTTAGCTGGATGCTTTGCTCACTATTATCTATGAAAAAAATGTACACTGGCTATTTAGATGGCCAAGGACCCACTAAGTTATCAGACTGGGGTCTTTCCTTTTGAGATCCTTTATGGAAGAAAAGCTGGAAGACTCTGAATTTCCCATGCTCTAAAAGGCATCATATCATCAATTCAACGCCTTCTGCAGCTGATTAGCTAAATGGGCCGTCATCAATCTCTCCACTGCTTTCTGCTATGAGAAGATTTCCAGGGAGAAAAAAACCTCATGGGCGAAACTGGAACTGTTGAAACATTTAGGCTGCAATGGTATCCCTCTTACTTTAAAACAGACATAAATAGATTTGGATACATCAGAAGCTCAGAACTGAATTGCGGATTCCTCAGTGCGCTCTGAGCTTGCTTATAGACATTTCATGACCCAACTAGGTAACATCATCAGTGCTAATGAGTGTGGGGTTTGCTCCCTGTTCAGCCCTCAATAGACACATAGAAATAAACCACATTTGCACACCATTCAAAAGAGACAATAAAAATATTAAGAAGGAAACAAAAAAACAACAACAGTACACATCCTCTCCAGCAACTAACACCCAGATAAGCAGGGATAAGTACCAGACAAACAATCAAGCAAAAAACAATAGTCTAATCAAGGAACTACCAGGGAGAAACCACATCCCCACCTGCACTGGTAGGTCAAGCTATTGTATATAGCAATAGAAATTGTAATAGCACTTAGACTTATATACCGCTTTTACAGAGTCAGCCTATTGACCCCAACAATCTGGGTCCTCATTTTACTGACCTTGGAAAGATGGAAGGCTGAATCAACCTTGATCCAGTGAGAATCGAACTGCTGCCAGTCAGCAGAATTAGCCTGCAATACATTCTAACTAACCACTACACCACCACGGCTTTATATAAAAAGGAAACAAACCCCACACTCACTAGCACTGATGACGTTACCTAGTCACGTCATAAAATGTCTGCAAACCAGCAACCAGGCTCAGAGAACAGCAAGGACAGTACAGACATAAACAGGACTACACCGGAAATTAGTTCATGTTCAAATTCCCCATTAAACTGTTGTTCCCATTTCAACTGGACAGCCATTTAAAAATGTTCTTGCTTTTAATACAAATAATAATGTACAAACTACAATCTTAAAAAAAGAAAAGAAAGAAATCCTCTCCCCCCCCCCACCCTTTCTCTTTCATGCATGCAGTAATGCTTCTTCCATTTATAGAAAGGCAGAATATACATGAAAGTGATAAACAGGAACAGTATACAGTATTCTAAAAGACAATGGAAGTGATGCCATCACCTTTGAAACATGCAAAGATTTACCACTTTTGACACAATGAAAAATTAGCCAACTCAGCACTTGTTACAATCACTCATCAGTTCAGATATATATTTTTTTTAAGACTTGGTCTTAAAATTTATCCCCTGGCTGGGTGGGATAAAAATTTATACATTTCTAATTAGCCCCACCGGAGCTGTTACGGAAGAATCGACACAGGTTTTTAATGTCTCTCTTGCTGGAAGTCAAATGCACACTAGAGTCCAACGTGTCTTTATTTTAAAAGTCGCCTACAAAAGACAAGCACGCAGTGCTGTTAGGGTTTTTGCATTTGGTGTTTGCTTACATCTTGCAGATCAGGCTGGTGGTAGGAGTGCAGAGAGAGAGAGTGTGACAGAGAAAGCACTGGGGGTGGGTAACCTGACAAGTGAGTTGCTTCGAGGAGCAAGGGGGGGGAGTGTTGCACTTTCAGGAGTGGGAAAATTTCATGTAGTTGAGTGTTAACAGAGAGGCAAAAGTTCTTAACAGACAGGTTACTTCAGATGAGCAGCCCACACCAAGAAAAGAGGCAGGACGGAAGAAGGAACCGTTAGCAGCATCGGGGGCACTCAAGGGTTAAAAACGGAAAGCAGGTGCACACATGCTTGTGTGCACAAGGTTGGAGCTGCTGGGTAGATTAGTCACAAGTGCTCATGCAAGAAGAAATTCAGCCATTGCGCCAGGAGCTACAACCTGTAAGAGAGAAAGTAGAAGGAAGACACACAAAAGGGGGGGGGGAGTTAGTTCACAGTCAAAAAGGTTCAAAGGTCAGAAACACAGAAAAAAAGAGAGATTTGTGTGTTTAGCTATTCAGAGCTCATTTTCCTAACTGAACTGATTCCACAGAAATGTGGGTCTCAAAGGGTCAGATTTTTTTGCTCTGGGCCAGAGGTTGGACGAGAAAGAGCTCCAAGGTCAAAATTCTGTTTTGTACTTGACTACACTGAAAAAAGCTGAACGTTAATGCTTTTTTTTTTTTTAACCCCTTTGCCCTGTTTCACCTTTTTTCCTTTCCCTCCTTTCCTATTATCTTTATTTTCATTTTATCTCATGAAATTAACACATTTATTAAACTGTTAATAAAATTCTTGGGGAAAAAAGACCTATGAAATCCTGAAAAAAAGAGTACAGGTACTCCTCGATTTATGACCATAATTCAGTCCAGAATTACCGTCATAAAACATATCGGTCATTAAGTGGGTCACCATGTGACTGTGACTGATTTTGTGACCTTTTTTGGCTGTGGTCGTTAAGTGGATCACTGTGGTTGTAAAACGAAGTCCGCCATGCTAGGAAGGTCACTGCAAAAGGAGGGGGACGGCCACAGAGGGCAGACAGGAAGTCCGCCATGCTGGGAGGGTTACTGACATAGAAAAACTAACAGACAGAAAGTTCTTCCCAGCCAAAACAAAATATTACATAATAAAATCACGTGGTTTGTTTGGGTTGTTGTTGTTAGTTGCAAAGTCGTGTCCGACCCATCGCGACCCCATGGACAACGTTCCTCCAAGCCTTCCTGTCCTCTACCATCTTCTGGAGTCCATTTAAGCTCACGCCTCCTGCTTCAGGGACTCCATCCAGCCACCTCATTCTCTGTCGTCCCCTTCTTCTATTGCCCTCCATCTTTCCCAGTATTAGGCTCTTCTCCAGTGAGTCCTTCCTTCTCATTAGGTGGCCAAAGTATTTGAGTTTCAACTTCAGGATCTGGCCTTCTAAAGAGCAGTCAGGGTTGATCTCCTCTAGGACTGACCGGTTTGATCGCCTTGCAGTCCAGGGGACTCGCAGGAGTCTTCTCCAGCACCAGAGTTCAAAGGCCTCAATTCTTTGGCGCTCAGCCTTTCTTATGGTCCAACTTTCACAGCCATACATTGCAACTGGGGAAACCATGGCCTTGACTATATGTACTCCCAGAAACGACGAGTACTGAGGTATCACTGTATAATAAGTGAACCCAGATACGGCTTTTCTGATGTGAAATGATGGGAAGCTCAGAAGCAAGAATAATGTTTCAATGATGCAGGGAAGACATTCGGTGTGTTTGTGGGTGAGGTGCATGTTTCTCACATTCCATCAGATGCCACCGTATGAGAAAAGGGGATGACAGGTAGTTCTCAACTTACAATCACAGTTCTGGGACCAGAATTTCTATGGTTAAGTGGCACCCGATTTTACAACCGTTTTTGCCCTGACAAAATTCTGCAGTCGTTAAATGAATCAGGCAGGCATTCAGCGAATCCAGCTTCCCCAATGGACTTTGCTCATCAGAAGCTGGCTGGGAAGGTTGCAAATGACGATCTCATGACCTTGGGGTGCTGCAACCATTGTAAGTACATGCCGGCTGCCAAGGGACTGAATTTTGATCACATGACTTTGGGATTGCTGCAACGATTGTTAACTGTGAGGACTGATTGTCACATTTTTTTCAGTGCCACTGTAACTTTGAACAGTTACTAAACAAATGATGGTACATCAAGGACTACCTGTAAGACAGATACCGCTACCTGCATTTTGGCTAGGAGGGCTTCTGTCCAGGCTTCAGGGATGTCCACAGCGTTGTTTCAAAAGTCAACGTGGCAGTTGAAGCTCTGGTTGTTTTTTATGTGCACTGCACATAGGCAGTGTTTCCCAATCTTGGCAACTTTACAATATGTGGACTTCAACTCCCAGAATTCCCCAGCCAGCCAGCCAGCCAGTCTTCCTTCCTTCTTCCATATCCTTCCTTCCTTCCTTCCTTCCTTCCTTCCTTCCTTCCTTCCTTCCTTCCTTCCTTCCTTCCCTTCTCCCACGTCGTTCCTCCTCTCCTTCTCCCTCCCTCCCTCTCTCCCTTTCTTCCTGCCTACCTGCCAGCCATTCAGCCAGCTAGCTTCAGGTATAAAAAAAATACTTTTTAAATGGCACAAGACTCCTTGGAAAACTCTGTCTTGGCGCAGTCACACCCACACAGACAACAAATGAAAGTGAAATAAAAAATGATTGGCGGGAAGAGACAGAGGAGGCAGATTTAAAGTTGGATGATATTATGATTTGTTTAAAGAAGCCCCACTTTATTAAATAGCCACTTTATTTGGGAAACACACACAAGCCTTCCTTATTAGTATGTTGTAATAAATATGGAGGTGTCTATCGAACCTGCCACCCTGGGACCATGACTCATTTGTTCATCAATCAAAAGCCTAATAAAATGCAATTTTTGGAAACGGGTGAGACATGGAGAGACAATACGTACTCAGCTGATTTCCAGAAGTGCCCTGGATGAGAAAGCCTCCGGTTAAGCTTTGGCAATTTTTCAAGCATTTCCATCAAGAGGGTGAATTTGGGCCGCTCAGCTACATCAAAAGCCCAACATGCCGAGAGGATTTCCTACAAAAAAGACAATCATCTTTTTTTAAAAAAATTAATCCATAGCATCCTTGGAAAAGAAAGCCATTCCAATACGAAGAGCCCAAACTGTACAAGGTTGTTTTTTGTTTTTTGTTTTAAAGCCTGGGTTAACTGCAAGCTGCCCAAATAAATTGCTCTACAACAGGGGGTCCCCAACCCCCGGTCCGTGGACCGGTACCGGGCCACGGCATGCCAGCAACTGGTCCGCACAAACAAACAAAGCCCCATCTGTGGGATGCAGGCAGCACACAAAACCATGCATTCTCCAGTCCGCAGAAAAAACTCCCTCCACGGAACTGGTCCCTGGTGCCCGAAAGGTTGGGGACCTCTGCTCTACAACATCTACAATCCTTTGTGGCAGTGGGGGTTGTAGTTCAAAGTGTCAGTTTGAAGATGGCGACTTCTAAGAGCTGCTTTTAACCAGCCTGACTTGGAAGGAATTGTAAAGTGACTTGCTAAAAACCTCGAGATTGATAGACTGAACGTAGCTGCAGAACTTCTGCTCAGTCACGTCAACCAATGCAGGCATTAATTGGATACAGAAAACAGGGCCCCCAATTGCACAGGAATCAAGCATATGGTATCTCTTCTTGTACCTCCTGTATAATCTGTCAGGGGATAGTAAATTGACATGAGCCCCCGCAAGGGGAAAAGGAAATCAAAAATCAGACTGGGGATGTCACTGTCCTGGAAAACTGGATGGGACGAAAAAGGAGAATCTACAGCTGGTCCTAGGCTTACGACTGTAACGGAGCCTGGAATTTTTGTTGTAAGTCATGATGGTTGTAAATTGAGGCACCCACATGACTGATCCGAATTTAGATTTTTTTTTTGCAGCAGCAGCCATTAAGTGAACATGGCAGTCGTAAAACAAACACACTGATTAAGTGAACATGGCAGTTGTTAAGCAAGTCAATGCATTCCTATGAGGGTTTTTTTGCCTGAAACCAGCCTTTCTGACAAAAAAACCCCCCAAACTTAATCGTTATCACATGACTGTAGAATATGGCAACTGGTCATAAAGGCGAGCCAGTTGCCAAGCACTTGAAATGTAGTCACGTGACTGTAGGGCAGTGGTGGCGAACCTTTGGCACGGGTGTCAGAGGCGGCACGCAGAGCCTTCTCTGTGGGCACATGTGTCATCGCCCCAGTCCTAGGCCTTCAGCTGGGTTTTATAAAACCTTTTCGCTTTAGGCCTCCGCCGCCATGTGCAAAAAAAAAAAAAAGTTCAATTAATCAGTCAGTTTCAACTTCTTGCGGGGAAAAAAAGATCTTGCAAAGTTGGAATTGATTGATTGAACTTTTTAGTCCCACCCAGTCTGCCGTTACCACCGCAGCCATGCCCACCCAATGGGCCACGCCCACCCAATTGGCCACACCCACCCGGCACCCGACGATGCGTAAGTGGATTTTGGGTTGCAGTTTGGGCACTCGTTCTCCAAAAGGTTCGCCATCACTGCTGTAGGGGATGCCATTGTTGGAACTCCGGAGCTGCTGTCATAAATACACTGGGGGAGGGGTCTGTTGTAACTTCTACTGGTTGCTAAGTGATTGATGATTAAGTATATTGCTAATTATTTTAAAGAGGATAGGATACAAGGTGGGCCACCTTGAGCTCCTCAATGAAAAGGGAAATGTAAACCAAATTAATAAAAAGGAGGCATATTTGGATGCCCAAGGAAAGGCTCCTGGAGGTTTGAGAACTGAAATTCAAGTCCCACCTGATAAATGAGATAAGGGTCGAATTTGTGAATGGGAAGCGCATCCTTCTGTTGCCCCAGGCAGCAGCTGGTTCCAAGATTCCTGGATCCCACTCTGGGACTCCATGAGGTTGAGGGCAGAGCCCACATCCACTTACCCCGACTTCTTTCCCCAGGCTACTGGCTTGCAGGACTTGCTTCATTCCTTCACCGCTTCCGATCTGCCAAATCAAGGCCTCCGCTGGCTGGCTCTGAAAGGGCCATTCCCTGGCCTGGAGCTCGTACCACACAGTCCTGAGAAGAAAAGCAGTTCCAAGGTGAAGGTCTGCAATGTTGACAGCCAAGGCACCAAATAGGCAGGTGTTTATCCGTTCGTTCGTTCGTTCGTTCGTTCGTTCATTCATTCATTCATTCATTCATTCATTCATTCATTCATTCATTCATTCATTCATTCATTCATTCATTCATTCATGTGGGCTCCTTTAAAAATCAGCCAGTGGAACAGAATGCTACACGAAGTAGCAAATTCTTTGCTAGAGGTCTTCAAACAGAGGCTGGAAGATTAATCCTCATAGGGGTGAACACTGTGTTTGCCACCTGAACTTCGGTAGAAAAGATGGTGTCTAAATAAATCATATGCCAGGCCAACCTGAATGAATTTTGTCTTTTTAATCTTTAGGCTGACAAGAATCCTGAAGGTGACACAAGCTGTTGCAAAACACTGCTTTTCTGCTGGCTGGTGGTGTTGGGAATTGTAAACCAAAACATCCCATTGGGAATATTGTTTAACTGGCTCAGGGGTCTTCAAACTTGGCCCTTTTATGACTTGTGGACTTCAACTCCTAGAATTCCTCAGCCAGCCAGGCATGCTGGCTGAAGAATTCTGGGAGTTGAAGTCCACAAGTCATAAAAGGGCCAAGTTTGAAGACCCCTGAACTAGCTGGAGGCAAACTTTGGAAACCAGTACTGTGAGAACATGCCCTTGGCATTTTCATAAAATGACTACCACTTACCACAAAACTCCATATACCAGGAAGCAAACCACACCCCCATCTAGCCTCTGGGCAAGTGAATTGTCCAACGTGCTTAATTCTGTTCCTGAATTAACACAGTATTCTAGCTTTGCACAATACACTGAACTATTAACTATACAATGGTACCTTGGTACTCAACTGCTTTGAAACTCATTGATTTTGATAAAAAAAATTGTCGTGATACTCATTGTTTGTTTGGTGTTCAACAAGCCAAACTTGTCAGTGTCGGCTGTCTTATGACTCACTACATTATTCCTGATTGGAAAAATTTGGTACTTATCATTTTTGTTTACTCATTGCACCTCCCGGAGCCAATTAACAACGAGTACTGAGGTACCACTGTAAACCTCAGAGTCTAGATTATCAGAATACATTTTAACAAATAGAAAACGCACAAATGACGCTGCTTGGTTTCAACTAACTTAATTAAGCTGACACACAAATACAGTCCAATAAAAATGTCAGTAAAGGTTATCTATCTAATATCAATCAGATATGTTTGAGACAAAGCATAATTGCCATGTTTTTGAAACATTGTTCTTGGTGTTTTCCAACATCTAGACATCATATGCAAGTAGTACTCGACTTACAACAGTTCATTTAATGACCATTCAAAGTTACGTCTCTGCGAAAAATGTCTTAGGACTGTTTTTCACATTTACGACCGTTGCAGCATCCCCAATGGTCACGTGATCAAAATTCAGATGCTTGGCAACCGATTCATATTTATGATGGTTACAGCGTCCCGGAGTCATGTGATCCCCTTTTGCGACCTTCTGACAACTAAAGTCAATGGGGAAACCAGTTTCACTTAACAACCATGTTATTATTTTACCAACTGCAGTGATTCACTTAACAGACGTGGCATGAAAAGTCGTAAAATAGGGCAAAACTCACTTAACAAATGTTTCACTTAGCAACACAAATTCTGGGCTCAATTGTGGTCATAAGTTGAGGACTGCCTGTATTCTGCAACCTGATGCTCAAGCATTTGGCTTCTGAAATACACCCCTTCCAGTCTGGGGCCCATCTCAAAGTCTTGAGTGGTAAGTCCCCATTTCTAATTTAGCCAAGGATCATAATAATGCTGACAACTGTACTACAGGTAGTCCTCAACTTGTGACAACAATGGAGCCGAAACTTTCAGTGCTAAGTGAGACAGTTAAGAGAGTTTTGCCCCATTTTACAACCTTTTTTGCCACAGTGGCTAAGTGAATCACTGCACTAGTTAAGTGAGTAACACACTTGTTAAGTGAATCTGGCTTCCCCATTGACTTTAGTTGTTAGACATTCGCAAAAGGGGAACAGTGCAACCGTCATAAATGTGAGTCAGTTGCCAATGGTCTGAATTTTGATCACATGACCATGGGGATGTTGCAATGGTAATAAACTGTGAAAAACAGTCATAAGTCACTTTTTTCGGTGCCGTTGTAACTTTCAATGGTCATTAAACAAGCTGTTGTAAGTCGAGGACTGCCTGTATAAAAAAACATCAAGACAACTCTTAACTTAATAATTTAAGTTAATAATAATCAGTAGATTATATTCTGCACATCTGGCTGACTGTGTGACAAACTATAAAAATTAAAAAAAAAACCTCTTAAGTTAGACCACAATTGGGACTGTGTTTGGAGAGAAAAAGCTATTTTTCTTTTAAAAAAGAGTTGAAGTTTCCCGGAACAGCAATTTTCAAATGTCATGACTTTTGAAATGTCATTAATTTCTACAAGATGTAAAATATAAAAATCAGTGAATGCAGGTTAAACACTCACACCCACAGATGCAAATATTTCACTTGATTTTTGAAAACACCGTTAGCATCGTTCCCAACCCTTTTCAACGCTTAATTGCATCGCGTATAACCGCTAGAGTGAAAGGGAAGATCTCGTGACTGCTGCAGCAACCCAGCCACCCTGAGGCAGCCACAGCTTCCCCAAATTTCAGTCCCTCGGGAATCATAGGTCCTTCTATTTTGAACGCATTCTGTTATTTACCTCATTTGAGGTACAAGCTTCAAAAAACCGTTGCCCTATTTCACCCAATTCAGGGGTAGGCAACCTTGGCTCTTTTATGACTCATGGACTTCAACTCCCAGAATTCCTGAGCCAGCCATGCTGAGGAGAAATTGAGAGGTTTCCAAGCTGAGCCATGCTGGCTCAGGAATTCTGGGAGTTGAAGTCCACCAGTCATAAAAGAGCCAAGGTTGCCTACTCCTGACCCAATTAAAGTCATGACAATGAGAAGTTTAGCAATACATAAATTATTTGGGGAAATAAATTCCTGCTATGCGATAGCACTAGCATTTAGACTCATATATCGCCCCATCATGCTATATAGGTAGTCTCCGAGTTACGACCATAATTGAGCCCAGAAATTTATGCTGCTAAGTGAAGCATTTGTTAAGTGAATTTGCCCCGTTTTATGACTTTTCTTGGCACAGTTATTAAGTGAATCATTGCATTTGTTAAGTTAGTAACATGGTTGTTAAGTGAATCTGACTTCCCGAAGTGACGTTGTTTGTTAGAAGGTCACAAAAACTGATCACATGACCCCAGGACACTGCAACCATTATAAATAGGAACCCTTTGCCAAACATCTGAATTTTGCTCATGGGGATGCTGAAATGGTTGTTAAGTGTGAAAAATGGTCATAAGTCGCTTTTTTCAGTGCTGTTGTAACTTCGAACTTACAAAATTGTTGTAAGTCAAGAACTACCTGCAATACATAGGTGATTTGGGGGGGGGAACTAGTCTTCTTGCTATACAATAGCAATAGCACTTAGACCAGGGGTAGTCAGCCTTGGCTCTTTTATGACTCGTGGACTTCAACTCCCAGAATTCCTGAGCCAGCATGGGGGAACTATGGCCCCCTCATCACTCGTGGACTTCAACTCCCAGAATTCCTGAGCCAGCATGGGGGAACTATGGCCCCCTCATCACTCGTGGACTTCAACTCCCAGAATTCCTGAGCCAGCATGGCTCAGCATGGAAACCTCTCCCTTTCTCCTCAGCATGGCTGGCTCAGGAATTCTGGGAGTTGAAGTCCACGAGTCATGAACGAGCCAAGGTTGCCTACCCCTGGCTTAGACTTATCTACCACCGCATAGTGCTTTATAGCACAAGGTAAGCATTATTTGTATATTGCCCCCAACAATCTGGGTCCTCATTTTACCGATCTTGGAAGGATGGAAGGCTGAGTCAACCTTGAACCTGTCCAAATCAAGCTCTTGGTTGTGGGCAGAATTTGCCAGCAATACAGCATTGTAACCACTGCGCCACCAGGATTCCTGGTGGTCCAGTGGTTAGAATTCATGATTGTATACAACATAATAAGATTTTTCAGGGCATGATATGGGGTGCCATTGTCTTTCTCAACATTCTCTAGCCAAGTTAAAATTGGGCTCTATGGGGGTTTTCAGATTGTCCCCCATCCAGGCGCTAACCCCTTCCAGACCTGCTTAGCTTTCCCCAGATGGCCACACCGTGTTCTTTCCAGAAAGGCAGGATATTTTTTACAGATCTTGAGAAGAAGCACCTGCTGTGACCTTTTCTCTTTCTTACCCAAAAGCATAGACATCAGCAGCTTTGGAGAAGGGCAGCTTATCTTCATCTTTCCCGGGAGCCATCTCGCGCACAATCTCTGGAGCCAGGTAGCACAGCCAATCATGGGGCAGCTTCAGTTCATTTTCACGCCTGATGTCAGAAAGGAAGAGATTAAAACGGGGATGGGCTATAGGAAGAGCTGGCATAATTCAGCAAAGACTGGTTCCCAAATATGTAATTGCTGCACCAATAAATGATTCTCTACCATGGTGCTTCTCAACCTCAGCAGCTTTAAGATGGGTGGACTTGAACTCCCAGAATCCCCCAACCAGCCACACATCTTAAAGTTGCTGAGGTTGAGAAATACTGCTTTATGTCTTAAATCACATGAATTTCTCCCTAGTGAAGTGAATAGAAATAGAAATAGAAATAGAAATAGAAATAGAAATAGAATAGAATAGAATAGAATAGAATAGAATAGAATAGAATAGAATAGAATACTCTTTATTGGCCAAGTGTGATTGGACACACAAGGAATTTGTCTCCAGTGCATAAATCTCAGTGTACATACAAGCAAAAAAGTGATAAGTCATAAATCAGTGATGGCGAACCTTTTAGAGACCGAGTGCCCAAACTGCAACCCAAAACCCACTTATTTATTTCCGGGTGCCAGGTGGGTGTGCCCCCCTGGCTGGGCGTGGCTGTGGTCATGGCAGACTGGGTGGGTGTGGCCAAGGTGGGCATGGTCACCTCGATGTTGCTCGTGGGGAGGAATGCCTGTGGTGGCCGGGCAGGGTTGGGGGAGATCCAGGGGGTCTCTGGCAGGTGGGGCGGTGGGTAGGAGGCTCGTCCTGTGGGGTGAGGCGAGGTAGGGTGGGGGTGCCATTGTCGCAGGGCAAGGCGAGGCAGGGGCCGGGGCGGCTGCTGCCTGACACCATCGGCCCCCACACACAGAGGCCAGCGAGCGTATGGGGCCGACAGTGTCCGTCAGCAGCCACAGCCTGCTGGCCCCTCGACCGGCATACTCTGGGGCTCCGCAGCCCGCCGCCAGAAGTTCAGAGAAGCCGCCTCTGAGCTGGACGGACGGCCAACAGCTGAGGAGGCGATGCAGTGTGTCATGCCCGGGAAAAGGAGAGCATGCGAGGCCAAGAGGGATGGGACTGGGGGGGGGGGAACCAGCCATGCTGGGATGCATCCGGCCACGTGGGATCTTGGCGAGTAGCAGGCAGATGGTTGAAGAGGGATGGTTGCCATCTCCAGGGCATGGTGCGCGTGCCCACAGAGAGGGCTCTGAGTGATGCCTCTAGCACGTGTGCCATAGGTTCGCCACCACTGTCATAAATCATAGTTACAATCATTAAACCTGAAACTTAGTTTATTGATGTACTCTTCCTAATGAGGAGCAAAACAGGTCCTGCTCATCTGTCCAGATCTGCATCATGCTTCCCACCCATCATGCTCCATAGCTCAGTGATCTTCCTTCCCCCTTTTAGTGTTGGGTGTTACCAGCCCTAGGCTCCATCTACCAGGAATTACCTGTCTGTAAGGTCAAAAAGGGGATGCCTGCAGACTGATGCAACTGCCACAACCCAGGGGTCAAGCCCCCACTTTGAGTGGCAAAATCCTAGATTCAATTTTTTGTTTAAACCAATGGGATGGAAGGAGATCTTTTGAACACTCTTTTCGCTCCCATTCAAATGACCTACTTAACTAAGGAGACATGGTTTCGCTATTCAAATAAACATGGGGGCAAGCTATGATTAACTCCTTGTTATTATATGACCAGTTCATTGGGGAGTGAGATGATTCCTAGAAATGGAGGACCTTTATGGAAATGCCCACCTCCCTTGCCTTTTAATAAAATAACAGAATAACAGAGTTGGAAGGGACTTTGGAGGTCTTCTAGTCCAGCCCCCTGCTCAAGCAGGAAACCCGATACCATTTAAGACAAATGGTTGTCCAGTCTCTTCTTAAAAACTTCTAGTTTTGGAGCATTCACCACTTCTGGAGGCAGGTTGTTCCACTGGTTAATTGTTCTAACTGTCAGGAAGTTTCTCCTTAGTTCTAGGTTGCTTCTCTCCTTGATTAGTTTCCACCCGTTGCTTCTTGTCCTGCCTTCAGGCGCTTTGGAAAATAGCTTGACTCCCTCTTCTTTGGGGCAGCCCCTGAGATATTGGGGCTATCAGGTCACCCATAGTCCTTATTTTCATTACAGGGGGATGATCGAGAGCATCCTGTCATACAGCATCACAGTCTGGTTTGGAGGCATCCCTGCTTCAGACAGGAAGGCGGTGCAGAGAGTGGTGAGGATGGCCGAAAAGATCATTGGCAGTTCCCTCCCTCCCATCCAGGACATAGCACAGAAGCGCTGCTTGAGCAGGGTCCGTGAGATTATCTGGGACACTTCACATCCTCTTCACGACCTGTTTTCCTTGTTACCTTCTGGGAGGAGGGGGCTTCGTGGTATCCGTAGCAGAACATCCAGATTCAGCCAGAGTTTCATCCCATACAGCATTAACCTTGTGAACTCTCAAGCTTCCTCCTTCTGTTTTATATTCAAGATGGACAGTATTTAATATTTATTTGCTACGTTTATATAGGGATATGGGTCTGTACATATGTTGTTCATAGTATGTTTAGGTGTGTGTCCTGTATGTGTTTCACTTTGAGAGCGGGCAACTAAATTTCATTTTTGATGTGTACCGTTGTGCCCACAGTAAAACAAATGACAATAAAGCTTATCTTATCTTATCTTATCTTATGGGGAGGGGATAGATAAAAGTCTCTTAAGCTTCTCCATAGCAGCATTGATGCAAACCTTGTCATTGATTTTTTAAATTTTCTGCAATCACTGATCAGCCCAAAAATGAAAATGATGTATTGATGGCATAGAAAGAAAAATCCGTTGAGGAAAAGAGCAGATGGCCAAGTCATCTGTAGGGTAGAAACACTGTGCAATATTCTGACTTTTGCTTCTTAAGATCCTGGGTAGTGTTGCCTCAAATTTTAGGCTTTAAAATCAGCATTTTAAAAGCTGACATTAGCATTTTTAACATAGCAGTCTGGGTCTCTTTTTTTTCAAATTTAAGAAAGCATGTTTTTTCCTTCTTGGCCAAGGCCATTTCTTTGGTATGTGAGAACTTGCCTTTCTTAGCAGCTACACAATAGATAGTGTTTTCGGAAAGTCCTTGAATACTTTCAAGAAAGATACAAATCTAGCTGGGAAAGAGTAATGCGACCCATAAATTTGTCACTTGTGGAATGTTGTCTGGAATCAGTGTTTTCTATTGTTCTAACTTCACATGCAATTAGTATCTTTTACTGTTTGATCGTTTGCTTACTGAAGTATCACATATACAGAATCTGTCTACATTTGTTTCTGTACTCTATAAAAAGACTTGAAACCCCCCCCCCCGCCCTTAATAAATGCTTTTTGCTTTGCACGAATGACTTGGTAATTTGTATTTTCAAATGGACATAGAACAGTGTTTCTCAACCTTGACAATTTTAAGGCATGTGGACTTCAACTCCCAGAATTCCACAGCCAGCGTTGCTGGCTGTGGAATTCTGGGAGTTGAAGTCCACATGCCTTAAAATTGTCAAGGTTGAGAAACACTGACATAGAAGCTCCTTTGCAAAGGTTAAAGCAGTGGTGGCGAACCTATGGCATGCGTGCCAGAGGCGGCACTCGGAGCCCTCTCTGTGGGCACACGTGCCGTTGCCCCAGCCTTACCTCTGCCCGCGACCCCCTCCTCACCAGCAGCCCCCCTGGAGGAGAGTTGTCCGAGCATGGCCCATGCGGAGCAGCGCAGCCAAAGACATGGCAGCCAGGCAGCATAGACAAGACTCTGCCCTCAGGCCCCATCGCGCACAGTTGATGCTGCGGGGCGCGGGCAGAGGACGTGGCCACCATGGCGCTGCTGGGCTGCCTGGGCGATCTGCGGCGGGCCCTGGAGGCGGTGAGTGGCCTTGCGGGCAGGCAGGGTGAGGGCGGGGCAGGGGGTGGAGCAGGGGCGGGGCCAGTTTTGGGGCACTCGGTCTCTAAAAGGTTCGCCATCACTGGGTTAAAGTGTCTCTCTCCAAGACAGGAGTAAAATTCTTATCGGGCCTAATTCAGGTGCCTGTGTGGTCCTATGTAGCCCCTACCACTCCCATTCCTGAAATATGTTTTTCTGCTTGAATTCCAAGTCTTAAAAAACTTATTCCAATAGTGAATTTTAGCCCTGCAAAGAAAATTAAGCATATTCCACTGAAACTTAAGGACTTTGATAGCAACTTCACACTTCTTTACTTGGATCTATAACTGAAGGGGCGTGGATCCCACTGAACTCAACAAGAGGCTTCGAAACAGGGGCTAACAGCCTTTGTATTGAAACAGTGTCACTTAAGACAGTCCTTATTTGGTGCAAACTATGAGCCTGAAAATACAGAAGGCTGTTTTCGACCAAAATGAGTGATAAAGGACAAGTATATCTTGTTCTTTCTCGGCAGCAAGCCTGGAAACCAACAGTCCGGGAAAAAATGTGGTCATTGGCTTCCTAGAATTCCTACGTGGCTGTGGCAATCAGATGAGGAGTCAAAAGCAAGCTATAAAGTTAGCTGCATCTCACAGAAAATTTAAAATATATGACTCGTTGCATGTCACACAAGTTTATCAGCATTTTATGTCTGTTGGAATGCAGTGGCTTTCCAGTAATACAATAACCAAGTACATCAGATTAAAAAAAACCCCAGTCATATCATAAGACCAAGCTGTAAATTTGAAAGCAGCAAAACTGAGATTTAAATCCAAGAGAATCAAAAAAGCACTGGGGAATTTCTATTAGATGATATGATAAGATAAGATAACCTTTATTGTCATTTTTTACTGTGGGCACAACGGCACACATCAAAAATGAAATGTAGTTGCCCACTCTCAAAGTGAAACACATACATGACACACACCTAATCATACTATGTACATCGTATGTATAGACCCACACCCCTACATATACATAGCAAATAAATATTAAATACTGTCCATCTTGAATATATAATGGAAGGATAGCACATGATATGACATGACATGATAGCAGTATTCCAGTATTTGGGAGGCTTCCACAAAGAAGAGGGGGTCAACTTATTTTCCAAAGCACCAGAGGGAAGGACAAGAAACAATGGATGGAAACTAATCAAGGAGAGAAGCAACCTGGAATTAAGGAGAAGCTTCCTGACAGTGAGGACAATTAACCAGTGGAACAGCTTGCCTTCAGAAGTTGTGGGTACTTCACCACTGGAGGTTTTTAAGAAGAGACGGGACAGCCACTTGTCTGAAATGGTACAGGGTCTCCTGCTTGGACTAGTCACTGGAAGACCTCCAAGGTCCCTTCCAGCTCTATTCTGATTAGATAGAAATGTCATTATTATGAGACCCTATCATTGAGAAGATCCACATTTTTTTCCCATCTCATCTATGTATATCAAGACCTGAATCTGCAAATCTTTCCCTATGAAAATCCAGGTCAAGTCCATACAGGATGAAATAATTTCCTAATCATAAATGGTTGAGGCATTGAAGATAAGTGTCAGTTTATTTTTTTAAATAAACCTGAAACCAAGAAGCCACAGGCCGATAGTTACATATCCAACCATGTTAATATAGATATGCTGGCTGGAGAATTCTGGGAGTTGAAGTCCACACACTGGTGGACAAAGTTGCTAGGATTGACAACCAATGATTTAGAGGCTGCCCAATTCCAAGTAACTCTGGGCAGTTTGCAAAAATAAAAGTAAAAATACAGATGCTGTGAATTCAGAAGAAATACAGGTAGTCCTCTACTTACAACCATGATTGAGCCTGCATTTTGGGTGTAAGTCATGACAGTAATAAGATCACCATATTACTACATCTAATTTTATTATTTTTTTGTGGTGGTCATTAAGTGAACACCATGGTTGTTAAGCAACCCCATTGTTGATTATGGGATGGGTTTTTGCTGGAAACTAGAAGTAAATGCTAATTTCTGACAAAAACATAGTAAATCGTGGTTATGTGTCCACGGGGCACTGCAAACAGCTATAAATGTGGGCTGGCGGCAGAGACCAAAATACACTCATGTGACTGCAGTGTGTACGTGTATGAACATTGGAACCTTAAATCCAGGCCATAAGTTCCTTTTTAGGGATCCACTGTAACTTCAAACAGTTGCTTAGTGACTGATCAGAGGCTACCTATGCTTTGTTGGATGGATTCTGGATTCCACAGCTAAATCAGAGATGCAGATTTTGAACCTGACAGCTAAGAGAAACCAACAATTCATGAGAGACCCACCTTCCTTCTTGAACCACGCCAGAAATTCCAAACAGGCCAAAGTCAGTGATCACCACCTTTCCATTTTCATAGAAAATGTTCTTGGATTTGAGATCTTTGTGCACGATCCCTTTTGCATGAAGGTACCCCATGCCCTAGGGTGAAAAAAACAAAACAATCACACACGTGTGTATGCATGGGAGGAAAAAAAATGTTAAAATGGGAAAATGTAAAATTGTTTCGATCCTGCTTCAGTGTTAAACAGGAAAAACATATAATTGTTTCAATCTTGCTTCAATGCTTATTCAAAATCCACTCAATTGACTTATTCACGTTACATAGGTGAGTTGTGGTACTTAGCAAATTGTGTGAAGTTAGTCACTGTAAACCACAGTTAATAGCTTTGTCTGTGAATTCAGATTTATTTTATTATATTATATTTATTTGATTATTTATTGTCAATTACCAAAACACGGTTAAATGGCTTTAGCTTAGCACGGTGATGAAATACCTAAACAACGATTCAATGGTTGTTTGTTTTGAAGGTCCCCAGCGGCAGCAGATCTGTAATTCACATTATTTTAAGACCTCGCCACAGCCAAGAATCATGAATACATATCTAGGTTTGAAGGCCAATGAATATGTCTTCTGGCTTGGATCAGGGTTATGATCCTGCTCAGGAGATTCAAGGGAGAGAAAGTAGCCTTAAATTAGTGTTTTCCAACCTTAACCAATTTAAGATATGTGGACTTCAACTCCCAGAATATTCCAGCCAGCACTGTAGTCATTACACATCTTAAAATGGTTGGGATAAACTGCCTTGAATAAATACTGTGTAAAAGAAGAAGGCAATGGGGAAAATAAAAAAAACTTTTAATGTATTTAAATAAAATTCGGAGACTCTTTTACAACTGGAGTCCAGTACAGTGAAATTGCTCTCCTCCGCCGGAATGGAGCCTAGGAAGAGCAGTTGCCTTATCCAGAAGACACTCAACACAACACAAATCCCTCTGCAGACTCCTTCTTACCTTAATAATCTCCTGAGCTATTTGCCTGGTCTTGTTGATGTCCAGAGGTGTTTTGGGATCCCTGACTACCGAGTGGAGCGTCCTTCCTTTGCAGAAACTAAGGAACAGAGGCAGGCAAACACGTTAGAAAGAAAGCTTAACAACAATTGGCATCTACTGTAGAAGCAGTACAGGTAGTTCTCGATTTATGACCGCAATTAGGACTGGAATTTTGGTTGCCAAGTGATGTGGTTATTAAGTGAATGATCACATATGACTGATTTTATGGTCTGTCTGTCTGTCTGTCTGTCTGTCTCTCTCTCTCTTTATCTTATTAATCTAATCTAATCTAATCTGTCTGTCTGTCTGTCTGTCTGTCTGTCTGTCTGTCTGTCTGTCTGTCTGTCTGTCTGTCTGTCTGTCTGTCTGTCTGTCTGTCTATCTATCTATCTATCTATCTATCTCAGGAGTAAGCAACCTCGGCTCTTTTATGACTCATGGACTTCAACTCCCAGAATTCCTGAGTCAGCTATGCTGACTCAGGAATTCTGGGAGTTGAAGTCCATGAGTCATAAAAGAGCTGAGGTTGCCTACCCCTGATCTGCCTGCCTGCCTGCCTGCCTGCCTGCCTGCCTGCCTGCCTGCCTGCCTATCGCATTTTTGAACTGCTCATCTTCCTCAGATGATCGTTTTTACCGGGATCTCTTTGACCATGGTTGTTTAAAAAAAATCACATGCTGGTTAGGTGAATCACATGGTCATAAAGGGAATGCAGCTTCCCCACTTGACTTTGCTTGTCGGAAGCCTGCTGGGAAGGTGGCAAATCACAACCAGGTGATTGCAAGATGCTGCAACTATTGTAAATGCCAGCCAGTTGCCAAGTGCCCAAATCGTGATCAGGGAACCAGGAAGGGGATGCAACGGTCATATGTTTGAGGTTGGATCATAAGTCAGTTTTTCTGAGGCCGTCATAGCCTGAAATTGCCATTAGAGGACTGGTCATAAGTTGAGAGCTACCTTTACATGTCAGAGGATGGGAGGAAAAATGAGTTGGAGGACAGGGATAAGCAACCTCTTAAAGAAGCTATGTCTTTTCCTGGGGACGTCCAGCTGCCGTCTGCAGCTGGAATACAATCCAGAAGAAGATTCTTGAGTTAAGGAGATGCTGAACAATGATATTTTTGCGCCCACACAAGTGCTGAGTGACTTTTTCCCCTTCTAATTTGGATCTCCACACAGCCTATTCCATACAATTCCAATATATACCTTCACCCTGACACATCAAAGCTAACTAGCCATGTTCACCATGAAAACACAGTGTCATGGTTCCAAAAGATGAAACTCTTCAAAGAACTCTGAGGCACTGTTTACCTTAAAGAATCTTTAATCGAGCTGCATAGCTTCGGCACGTACATAGTCAAAGCCAAAATCTGAATTCCCCTCCCCTAAACACATAGTATCAAGCACAATTCCCTTCTCCAATTAACAGTCATCAATCATATTCTCCAATTAGTTTGAAATGCAAACCTTCCCTCCAGTTCTATAATCGCCATCGTCTTATTTCAAACAATCTTGAAGAATACTCTACTGCGATGTTGTTATGTCTAACTAATCCCCATACACATTATTTCCCCTCCCCCCCAGCATCATCTAATTCTAACTCTAAAAGTCAACACACAGGTTAAAGAGAAAATGGCTGCATCTTTATATATTGTCAAAGCAAGAACATCCGATGTTAGCAGCATTGACACACAGCTTGAAAACCAGTTTAACTATGCCAGAAGAATACATCATGGATGATATTCTCACAAGTCTACATTTTAGAAGATTCCAAAGCAAATTGCTATTGCAACCTCTCACTATGGAAGCAAAATTATACCTTAAAAGTATACAGACCTAAAAGAAAATCTCCAGTTGGCTTGTGATAAGTACTTAAACACTGGCACACTGCAACAATTATTTTTTTAAAAACCAGAAATTCCATTATCGTTAACCCAAAGTAATAACACAATAGAATTCCTTTCAGCATTTATTGTCATTAAATGATTAAATATACAACACATTTAGGTGATTTATATCAGTTTAGTCTGTACAATTTTTGATTGTTTTCATTTTAGTATTACAATTTTAAAACTAAGTTGTTGGGCAAGTATACGTTACCATTTTTATTTTAATTTGATTTGATTTTGTATACTGCTTTCTTGATATCTCTTTTTTTAACTGCAACCCAATTATTTCCCCTTTTTAAAAAAAAATCAGGGAAAACTAGCTTTTCTGAGTTTGCAAAAGATTTTACAGGTTCTTTTCATGAGCATATTCAGCACTTCAGGCTTTCGTGTCTCAAGGAAGATTCATAGATCACATAAGTTAACACAAGCTCCCAAAAAGTCAGCATAGCTGGATATAGAACAGCAGTAACATTTTTATCAAATCTTGGCTAAAAAATGGCTCATGAGCAACATTCCTTCTCCCTCCTTGTTTTTTGAAGGTCACTATACAAAATGTTTGTACTGTGACTGGCATTGCCACTAACCCATCTTTAACTTAAACCCAATATACAACATCCAAGCTGCTGTGTCTGATGAACACTAACCACAGTTAAGCTGAATTCATACATTTCACTGAAGCATATATAGGTAGTCCTTGACTTATCATGACAATTGGGACCAAAATTTCCATTGCTAAATAAAGTAGTTGTTAAGTGAGTTACATCTGATTTTAGTATCTTTTTTTGCCATGGTGCCACTGCAAATCACTGTAGTTGTTAAGTGAACCACGCAGTCATTAAGAAAATCTGGCTTCCCCCATCGAGTCTGCTTGTCAGACATTGGCTGGGGAGGAGATGAATGTTCGTTCATTCATTCATTCATTCATTCATTCATTCATTCATTCATTCATTCTCTATAGCCACCCACGAGTCAATGACTCAGATGGCTCATAACTCAAAAAATATATTACAATTAAAATCCTATCCTTTTGATGCTCTTGTAGGGTTACATTTTCTAATTGTTTCTGGCATGACAACAAGATGGCGGCCATACAAATTGAAAAATGGCCTGAGATCAACCAAGATGACGATCCTTACCTGGTAATGATTGCTAGATGAGGGGGGTTCATGCAAGCCCCCATAAAAAGCACCACGTTCTCATGCCTGGTTTGCCGGTAGTTCATCACTTCTTTCTTGAAGAGCTTCAGGTGATCCTGGTTGTTCCCGTCTATCTCCAGCAAACGGATGGCTACCTCGCCATGCCATCTCCCCCGGTACACCTTGCCCCACCGTCCTTGGCCAATAGGGTCACCCAGTTCAATCTGCTCAAAGGGAATGTCCCATTCCTGCAAGTAGACGCTGGTTTGGCTAGCCTTGCGTGAGATCATCCCCCGCCATCGTGATCGCCGGGTTGGCAGGTCGTCAATCTCGTCTTCATCGTCCTCAGCTTCCAACTTGTTTTGTTCTTGGTCATCCACATGCTTGGGAAGAAAGGGGGAATAATTGCAGTGATGATGAACACGCCAGGCTTGGAATCCCACCACATTTTCCCCAAATGGAACCAATTGTGCAACCGTATCTATTTGGGCTATTCTTTATCCCAGGGTTCCTCAATCTTTTAAAATATGTGGACTTCAACTCCCAGAATTCCTCAGATTGAAAAACACTGCCCTTCCCTAGGTCAGGGGTAGGCAACCTTGGCTCTTTTATGACTCAGGAATTCTGGGAGTTGAAGTCCACGAGTCATAAAAGAGCCAAGGTTGCCTACCTCTGACCTAGGTCATTCCCTATGCCTCTTGCATTCAGCTTTCATGGTTACCTACATATTCACCAAACGAGCTATAATCCACAAAGTAGATTAATTGTAGCTCAGGCTGGAATGAGGGGTCCTTGGTGCTCACTGAGCTTGGTTGTTTTCTTGCAGACGTTTCATTACCCAAACTAGGTAACATCATCAGTGCTAGTAGGGAGCACTGCTAGCAAGTGGGAATTTACCTCTGTGTCCCGTTCTTCAACTCCATCCGTCTCTAAGGGCACCTCAGCATTGCTGGAGAGAAGAAGAAGAAGAAGACAGAATGGATGAACTGATCATGCAAGATCATCATTATTCTTTGGATGTGCATGCTGTTAACTCCCTGTTGCAAAAGAATTCATTTTAAATATTGTATCAAGATAATGCTGCAGCAGATGAGTTATAGGAGAAGGAAACTCAGAACTGAGAAGACAGTTCAGTAGAGTGGTTCCAGTGCTGGACCATATCAGGGTTCAAAACTGCACTTAACTGTGAAAGTCACAGCATGATCTAACCAAGTCATATTCCTCAACCTCGCCTAGCACCTGAATTTTGATCACATGACCATGGGGAAGCTGTGACAGTCATAAGCGTGAGGACCTGGGAATACGTTACTTTGTTGGTGCCGTTGTAACTTTGAATGGTTGCTAAATAAATGGTTGTAAGTTGAGGACCACTTGTAATGTTCTTGAAAACGCTCATGGAAGCAACAACCACAGTCACTGAAGCGTGAGAACATGTGATCTATTATCAGAACCATGTAGGCATTTGTTTAATACAACAAACACTGTGAAAACAAGAACACAATTCCTTTGGTGTAGCTCAGCGGTCTCCAAACTTGGCAACTTTTAAGACTTGTGGTCTTCAACCTCCAGAATTCCTCAGTCAGTATGGCTGGCTGAGGAATTCTGGGAGTTGAAGTCCACAAGTCTTAAAATTGCCAGGTTTGAAGACCCCTGGTGTAGTTCATGTTGACGCTGCATGGTAAGACCCTCAGAATGTGTAGGTATATACATATCTATGTATATAGCACGTTTATATGTGTGTTATGTATGTGTACACTTTTGAGAGCTTTATTTATGCAGGATGTATAACACAACCTTGCTACAATAGGCCTAGGTTTTTTTCTCTTGAAGGCCACTTTTCTCTCCCTTTTCTTTCCTGCCCTCTCAGCAAGTGTTACTAGGAGGAACCAATCATTCTGGCCAGAACGTATTGCATGCAGAAAGGTTTTTTTTTCTAATTAGGCTAGGGGTCTTCAAATTTGGCCCTTTTATGACTTGTGGACTTCAACTCCCAGAATTCCTCAGCCAGCATGAATTAGGCTATAGTAAAGACATGACTTTTGATTAAATGGGGTTCCTCCACTATAAGCCATGAAATCCTCTTTCCACAGGGTACCTTTCCTATCTGATCAAGATAAGTTAAGTACAGGGTTAAAGATATCTCATTAAAAGGATTTTGACTAAGGTTGTCCCAGTACAGCTGGCTGTAGCATCTGGCAAATCAGATACCCGGATCAAATATTTAGAAGTTGAAAAAAGAATGTTGTTATATTTGCTGCTGACCACTAGGAGGCACCCTACAACTGATTTTGTCCTTGTACTGGAATTCGTCAGAGCCTCCATATTAATTAGAACATATACAGTCCTCGACCTATTACTGTAATTGAGCCTGGCAATTACACTCATAAATCACTTTTTTCTAAACGAATGGTTGTAAATCAAATACTACACGTAAACAAAAAGAGGCTTACTTCGTACTTTCCGTAGTTTCAGGAGGCTGCGTTATTTGTGGAGTACCAGGAATTTCTAAAAAAAAAAGAAGAATATATGGGGGAAAAAAGGACTGATGTTCACAACTCTCAAGTTCTCACTGTTTTTAGTAATTCAATAATATACATCAAAGAAATATTTAGCTGTAGAGAACTAAAAAGTCAAAATGTACAACCCACAAAGCCATAGGAGAAAGCCTGCTTGAGGATGGACTAGTTTTAGTTGGAGGAATCACACAAGCTCTATGAACTCCTATCTAGAAGCAATGAAATATTTAATAAAGGGAAGTATTTGTAACTCAGGGTTGAGATGAGGGGGTCCTTGTGTGAGCCTTGTTGTTTTCAGACCAACAATCAAGAAGTAAACAATACCCCAACCAAAGAACCGCCAAGACCATTCCTATCAACAATGATAGGGCAAGCCATTAGAACAGGGGTCTTCAAACTTGGCCCTTTTATGACTTGTGGACTTCAACTCCCAGAATTCTAAAGCCAGCGTGCCTGGCTGAGGAATTCTGGGAGTTGAAGTCCACAAGTCATAAAAGGGCCAAGTTTGAAGACCCCTGCACTAGAATATAAACTGAGAGCAAATCCCATTCCTTTCTAGCACTGATGGTGTTACCCAGTTGGGTAATGAAATGTCTGCAAGAAAACAACCAAGCTCAGAGAGCACCAAGGACCCCCTCAATGATGGATTTATTGGTTTGTTTTCACATGCAGGAACCTTCCAAAATGGGATTTCCTCTACTGCATCAAAACTATGACTTTCAATCTGAAAAACTGTCAGTCTTTATGAGTGGCATCCACAGGAAGAGAGGGGAAGGGTCACAAAAGGCAATATGGCGGTGTAATGGTGTTGCAAATCTGTTCAAAAGGTGTGGGGCTTGCATTCTGACACCACATCTGCCATCTTCTCTTTCTGACACTATCCTATGGATACCACAGATATTAGCATAGCACTACTTTTATGTATATTATCTATGTGCCATTAAAACTCTCATCTCTCTAATCTTTAATTGGGAGAAATACCGCAACAATTTTTGAAGCAAGGTACCCCAAACAGGTTCACTTACAGAATGGGCCCAAAATGTGGGACCTCAGACTCCCCTGGAGTTGAAATTTGGCAAATTTTATAAAACACTTCATGGCATTGAAATGACCATAAAATGCCATAAAACATTTCTTGTGCTGATGTTTGTGCTATACCAGGGATAGGCAACCTTGGCTCTTTTATGACTCGTGGACTTCAACTCCCAGAATTCCTGAGCCAGCATGGCTCAGAATGGAAGCCTCTCCCTTTCTCCTCAGCATGGCTGGCTCAGGAATTCTGGGAGTTGAAGTCCACGAGTCATAAAAGAGCCAAGGTTGCCTACCCCTGTGCTATACAGTCCAACATGGGCTATTTCCAAGGCAGCTACATCTCTGAATGTATCCCAACTTTTCCAGCAAAGTCAGCACATTGGAAGCTCTGTCACTGCTGGAAGGACGTGGTAAGGAAATATCTCTCAAAGGATAACCCAGCACGTCCGATAACCGAGGGAAATTTATTGAATTGATTTGTGCAGAGGAAGGTCAAAGATCATACTTTATTATGTTGCAATAACCACACAGCTATAAAACTTTCGACATAGAGTAACAGGAATTGGAAGAAATGATGTCTCAAGAGAAGCGAATTGTGTGTTTTCAGTGAGGAGGGGTATGGTTTGTGTGCAACATGCAGAAGAGAAATCCGTCTCTCTCTCTCTCTCTCTGTGCTTACATAAAAAGACCTTTGCAGGAGAACAAAGTGATGTTTGAGCAGCTACCTGTTAGAAAGTGAACTTACCTGGAAAGATAAACTGCTGTCTATGCTGAATGTAGTGAGCGGCTGTTTATTTTGGTTTAGGCAGAAAAGGAGAAGAAAAAGAAAAAAAACAAAATAAAAGGTCACAGTAGTTAGCACATGAGGTGATTAGTGTGTGTGTGTAGTAAATTAATACCAGTTCAGAGTTAGTAAACTACGAACAAGCAACCAGGGGGAGAGTGCTTTTGAGTGGAGGCAGTTAGAGAAGCATGCAGCCAGTTGGAAAATGCTTTTATTTCTCTTTAGGTTTAGAAGAGGCAGAAAAATAATGCTATCTCTAGTGGAGAAAAAGACCTGAGTTGTATTGCCTCAAGTCACAAAAAACAACAACGCGAGTTCCTTTCCCCACCTTTTCTGCTACCTACAGGGAGTCCTTGACTTACAACCATTCATTTAGTGACCATTTGGACTTACAACAGCACTGAAAAAAAGGGATTTACGACCCAGAGTTACATGATCAAAATTTGGGTGCTTGGCAACTGGCATGTACTTATGATAGTTGTGCTGTCCTGGGGTTATGTGATCTCCTTTTGTGACCTTCGACAAGGAAAGTCAATGGGGAAAGCCAGATTTGCTTAACAACCGCACGATTCACTTAACAAATAGAGTGATTCACTTAACAACTGTGGTGCGACTTTGACAACTGTCTTGCTTAACAACAGAAATATTGGGCTCAATTGTGGTCGTAAGTCAAGGACTAACTCTACTGCCAGTCTATTCAGCAATAACACCAGACATTTTTTAAGCTTCTGAACCGAAGGGACATGTCAACAATCATTATCTTGAATGTGTGCTTTTAATCAACATACTTATGGTGAGATGGATTTTAAGTGTAATACAGGTAGAGCCATGAGTTTTTTTTCCTAAAGATAAAAGATGCACACAGACTTAGAGTTATAACTGAGATCGAAAGTTCTGTTGCTAAGTAAAGTGGTTTTTAAGTGAGTCACACCCAATTCTACAACCTTTTTCCCATGGTTGTTAAACGAATCACCATGGTCATTAAGGGAAGCATGTAGTTATTAAGCAAATCCGGCTTCCCACTTTGACTTTGCTTGTCAGAAGCTGGGAAGGTAGCAAACGGCGATCACAGGAACTCGGGATTCTGCAACCGTCATAAATCCATCCCAGTTACCAAGAGGCTAAATTTGATCATATGACTTCAGGAACACTGGATCAGTCCTAAGTGCAAGGATCATAAGTCACTTTTTTCAGTACTGTCGTAACTTCCAATGGCCAGTAAACTAATGGCTATAAATCAAGGATTACCTACACAGTACTTGATATAGGTAGTCTTCAAATTACAATAGGAATAGCACTTAGACTTATATACCGCTTCACAGTGCTTTACAGCCCTCTCTAAGCAGTCTACAGAGTCAGGCTATTGTCCCCAACAATCTGAGTCCTCATTTTACCGACCTCAGAAGGAGGGAAGGCTGAGTCAACCTTGAGCCAGTGAGAATCGAACTGCTGGCAGCTGACAGTCAGCAGAAGTAGCCTGCAGTATTGCATTCTAACCACTGCGCCACCACGACTCTACAACAGTTCATTTAGTGACTATTCAAAGTTACAACAGCATTGAAAAAAGTGACATGATCATTTTTCACACTTACGACCATTGCAGTATCCCCGGGGCCACGTGGTCAAAATTCAGATTCTTGGCAACTCACTCATATTTATGACGGTTGCGATGTCCCGGGATCATGTGATTTACATTTTGCGACTTTCTGACAAGCAAAGTCAATGGGGAAGCCAGATTCACTTAACAAACGGGTGACTAACTTTAACAACTGCAGTGATTCATTTAACAACTGTGGCAAGAAAGGTCATAAAATGGAGCAAAACTCATTTAACTGTTAGCAATGGAAATTTTGGGCTGAGTTGTGGTCATAGTTTGTAATGTTTGGTTTTTCCAGAAATGTGTGTTTTAGCAAGGACACAAATTCCCAGAGAACGCAGGGGCAAAGAAATGTATTACAGCAGAAGGTCTTATGAACAGATACCTGCCAAGAATATATGAACACTGTTCTATTCCACAAAAGTTTCAGCCTAAGAATATTTTGCAAATGCCCAACTTCTCTGAGCAGACTTGACGTTTGCGTGGTCTGCTGGAGACACACCACAAAAATGCCAGCAGGCAAAAAAGGGTTTGTGGCAGGATTTTTAATTGCATACATTAAGTATCATAACACTTTTAAGGTTTTTTTTTGTTTTGGGCACTCTTGGAACAAACTAAAGGTGGATCATTTCCATCATCAAAATTGCAAGATAGGCAGCATATAACTTTAATAAAGAATAAATGTGGGTTGGGCAGCTTTATTGTTTACATCTGAACATCACCCAGAGAACTCTTGTTAGTGGGTGACTGATAAAATAAATGTAAACAAGGTGCTGAAGCAAAAAAAAAAAGTATATTAAGATAAACAGGTTGCATCTTTACTGAGTTTTTATTTTTATCTCTTCTTGGGCTGGGCAGACTACACAAAAGGCAATCTTTGGGCTTTTTGCTCTTCTGAAAACAACTTACCTGGGAAGTTGAACCGGCTGTCCCGCTGGCCCATGGGAGATGGGTTTGGGGGAGGGGTTGCGCTGGGGGGGTTGGAAGACGGGAAGGGGGCTGGGGAGGATGGTGTGGAAGAGGTGGTAGAAGACGGGTTGCTACTGGAGTCGAGGTGATTGATTGCTGTCGGATGATCCTGTCAGAGATCAAAGCAACACAGAATTCTTGGATAGCAGCAACTTTTGAGGAGATGAGACAAAGTTCCATTCTTGGCTTCCCTTCCTTAGACAGAAAGCTTTGTTTTAAAACTCCGAGATCAAGGCGTAACTGGCTATGTCTGGCCAACCCTTTTAAGCCAGGATGGGCAACTCACAAGATACTTAAACCCTTTTTAATCCTAAGATGTCTGACTCTATAGATCAGGGGTCCCCAACCCCCAGGCCACGGACCAGTACCGGTCCATGGCCTGTTAGGAACTGGGCCACACAGTAAACTGCACAAGAGGAATCTGGATTGTGCATTCCTCCTCCCCCCCCCCATCCCGGTCTGTGGAAAAATTGTCTACCACAAAACCTGGTGCCAAAAACCTGGTGGACCGCCAGTATAGATTACAATGCTGCTAAAATCTGGCATCTAGATACAGGTAATCCTCAACTTACAACCATTCGTTTACTGACCATCTGAAATTACAACAGCACTAACGAAAGGGACTTTCCACCTGATCCGCACACTTACAAATGGCACAGCTGCAGTCACATGTTTACATGTTTGGGTGCTTGGCAACTGGTATGTATTTACAATGGTTACGGCATCTTGGAATCATGTGACTGCCATCTGCAATCTTCCTAGCCAGCTTTTGACAAGCAAACTCAAGGAGGGAAGCTGGATTCGCTTAACGACTGCTTGATTCACTTAACAATGGCAGTGATTTCCTATCAACCTGGGCAAAAATGTTGTAAAATTGACTCACTTAACTATCTTGCTTAGCAACAGGAGTTCTGGTTCCAATTGTGGTCATAACACAAGGACTACCTCTACTAGCTTTCAGTAGCACAGGTTTCACTAAAATGTGTTTGCTAAACACTGTGCGGTGGGTTATAACTTTGTCCTCACCCCACATGGCTCTGTGCATGTTCTTTGTAAAACTCAATACTGTACCTTTTTAGCTTGGGCTTTGGGGAGGGTCCCAAACTGTGGTTCTGAAGGCCGGTCCACCGGATTATTGATATCGGAAGGGACACTCTCTGTTCTCCTTAACCGTGGTACTATTGAAGCAGAGAGAAGAGAAAGTCAGCATTTTACTTAGCCTTCTTAAAACTATAACAGCAACACTGAATTCAGAATAACAGAGTTTGGAAGGGATCTTCTAGGTCTTCTAGTTCAAGATCACGCGAGGTATTAGTACTGCTTTAAAACCCTAGTCAGACCACACCTGGAATGCTGCATCCAATTTTGGTCATCATATCAAAAAAAAAAAGATGTTGAGAGTTTGGAAAAAATTCAGAGAAGAGCAACTAAGATGACAAAGGCCTGGAGATTAAAACATACAAAGAATGGCTGCAGGACTTGGGTTTGGCTAGTCTAAAGAAAAGAAGAAATAGGGAAGGCATGATAGCAGTATTCCAGTATTTGAGTGGCTGCCACCAAGAAGAGGGGGTCACGTTATTCACCAAAACACCAGAGGGAAGGACAAGAAACAATGGTTGGAAACTGATCAAAGAGAGAAGCAACCTGGAATTAAGGAGAAACTTCCTGACAGTGAGGACAATCAACCAGTGGAACAGCTTGCCTCCAGAAATCGTGGGAACTCCATCTCTGGAGATTTTTAAAAAGAGGCTAGACAGTCACTTGTCTGAGATGGTATAGATTCTCTTGCTTGAGCAGGGGGCTGGACTAGAAGACCTCTAAGGTCCCTTCCAGCTCTATTCTATTTTCTATTCTATTTTCTATTCTATGATATTCTACTCTATTCTATTCTATTCTATTCTATTCTATTCTATTCTATTCTAATCTATTCTAATCCAACCCTCTGCTCAAGCAGGAGATCATATACCATTCTAGAACTATGGCTATCCAGTCTCTTCAGTGTCACCTCCAGGGATGGAGCACCTACAACCTCTGAAGGCAAACTATCACACGGGTTAATTGTTCTCACTATTAGGAAGTTTCTCCTTAATTCCAGGTTGCTTCTCTCTTGTTTCCATCCATTGCTTCTTGTCCCGCCTTCTGGTGCTTTAGAAAATAGATTGACCCCCCTCTTCTTTGTAGCAGCCCCTCAAATATTGGAACACTGCCATCATGTCACCCCTAGTCCCTTCCATTTCACTAGACTAGACAAACTCAATTCTTGCAATCATTCTTCATATGTTTCAGCCTCCAGGCCCCTAATCATCTTTGTTGCTCTTTTCTGCACTCTTTCCAGAGTCTCTACATTTTTTTTATAATATGGTGAGCAAAACTGGATATAACTGAACATTAAAAACTGAACATAAGCAGCACGTAATCCGGTAAGAGGAAGAAAAGTTTACAAAGAATAAAAAAGCACTTACTGGGTAAGAAAGATATTCTACAAGGTGGGGCTTCTTTGGTGCATTTGTTATGACATTTTAATCTGCAAAAGGGAAAAGACATATTAGGTACACACTAAGCTAAATTGTGGACAGAGAAAATACTCCCACTGTTTTTCTTAGGAGAAAGCAGGAGGCACTGATCAGAGTGTGAATCTGGGATTGGAAAGACCAAATTCAGCCACAGAACTTGGCTAGGAAGCTTTGTGGGTGTCTAGTTCAATATCCTGAAGCTGTGTTAGAATGAAATTCCCGTTAACCCCAACTAGCATTGATCAAAGCTCATCCAATGACTTCTGTCATTAAATGGAAATAAGAATACTTGTTTTTGTGAACCTAAGCCAGACTCCTAACCATTACATTATGTTGGATATTTTTTTTTGAAGCCATGGAAAATATAAGCATAATAAACTAACTCAGTGCTTTTCAATCTCAGCCAGCCTCCTGCTGGCTGGAGAATTCTGCGAGTTGAAATCCACACATCCGTACTGTAAAGATGCTGAGGTTGAGAAACCCTGATCTAACTTCCTAAAGTTCTACTTTTAAAAGAGTTCTATTTCAACAATTCTGATTTACCTTCTTAACCTCACCAGCAGTCTCTCCAGTAACTCATTCAAGTCAGTTTCCCAATAAAGCATCAATCCTGTGAAGGGCAGCTCATCTCATATGCATCAGCTAGACAGGGTTTCTCAACCTTGGCCACTTGAAGACAGGTGGACTGCAACTCCCAGAATTCCCCAGCCAGCACTGGCTGGCTGGGGAATTCTGGGAGTTGAAGTCCACACGTCTTAGTTGCTAAGATTGAGAAACACTGATTTAGAGAATCCAGATTTTAATTCCGTATTGGAAACTGCTGTATGGCTAATCGTTGATTTGCAGTTTTCTTTTTTCCCCTGGACTAGATTGTTGAAAGTCTTGGCACTTCTAGATTTTTTCAAAGACCATGATGATATAATTGTAGCTGGGTTTTTTTAACAATAGCATTTATTTTCACATATGGTGAATACTTGTGAGTAGAGTTATCCTTGACTTACAACCAGGGTAATCCTTGACTTACAACCATTCATTTAGCGACAGTTTGAAGCTATAGCAGCACTGGAAAAAGTGACTTACAACCGGTCCTTTCACATGTTGCAGCATCCCCACAGTTATGTGATCAAAATTTGGGCCCTTTGATAATTGGCATGTATTTATGAAGTTTGCAGTGTCCTGGGATCATGTGAATGCTATTCGCAACTTCCAGCTGGCTTCCGATAAGGAAAGTCAATGGGGGAAGCCAAATTTGCTTAACAATCATCTTGTTAACAACTGCAAGTGATTCGCTTAACAACCTTGACAAAAAAATGTCATAAAATAGGGTGCGACTCCCTTAACAACTGCATTGCTTAACCACAGAAATTCTGGTCTCAAATGTGGTCATAGGTCAAGGACTACCTGTATTTTGGATGCTGTTCTGTATATTCTCGGATTCTTAATTCTTGCAAATAGCACATTTCATGAGCTGATGAGTCCAGTCAGTCCTCGACTTACAACCATTCGTTTAGTGCAGGGGTAGGCAACCTTGGCTCTTTTATGACTCGTGGACTTCAACTCCCAGAATTCCTGAGCCAGCCATGCTGAGGAGAAAGGGAGAGGTTTCCACGCTGAGCCATGCTGCCTCAGGAATTCTGGGAGTTGAAGTCCACGAGTCATAAAAGAGCCAAGGTTGCCTACCCCTGGTTTAGTGACTGTTTGAAGTTACAGCAGCAATGTAAAAAAAATGACTTATAGTGGTTTTTCAGTTACCCTCATTGCAACATCCCCATGGTCACATGATCAAAATTTGGATGCTCAGCAACTGACTCACGTTCATGACGATTGCCGTGTCCCGGTGTCATGTGATCCCCTTTTGTGACCTTCTGACAAGCAAAGTCAATGGGGAAGCCAGATTCACTTAAGAACCGTGTTACCCGCTTAACAACAGCAGTGATTCACTTAATAATTGTGACAAAAAAGGTCATAAAATGGGGCAAAACTCAACTGTCTCACAACAACAGAAATTTGGGGGTCAGTTGTGTTGTAAGTCGAGGACCACCTATAAAGACAATAATGACTTTTTTTTTTAACTTCCATTAGAGTACAACTGCATTGTCTCTGCCTTTAGAAATCAACCATCCTATAATCCCATTTTGCAATGTCTCCTTCTCTTCCCTTGAATGCCCCCGGGGAAAAATTACACAGAGTACTTTCAGCAGCTCTTGCTTCTAATTGTTATTCTCTGTTTGACCATTT